>NW_016159232.1:11463-24570 GCF_001687245.7 Rhagoletis zephyria | reverse complement strand
GGTAAACATAAACGTGAATCGCTTTTTTGTAACTAAATAAATTAACATCTTTAACCGGGAACGATAAATTACAATATCTATGACTGCTTAGTACAACTGTAATCGGCTTCGTATATTTTCGCGACCGCGTAAGACAATACGAGCATGGATCGGAAACTCGGCCTTTCCGACCATGATCAACAGCTTGTCCACAGCGCGGAGCGGAAACTAGAGATTTCCGCCTGCCACACACTCAAAATAATGACTTCGGGAACATGGATCGGAAACTCGTTCTTTCCGACCATGCTGAACAGCTTGTCCACAGTGCGGAGCGGAAACTAGAGCTTACCGCCTGCCACACATTCAAAGTAATGACTTCGGGAACATGGATCGGAAGCTCGTTCTTTCCGACCATGTGCAACAGCTTGTTCATAGTGCGGAGCGGAAACCAGAGCTTTCCGCCTGCCACACATACAAAGTAATGTCTTCGGGAACATGGATCGGAAACCCGGCCTTACCGACCTTGATCAACAGCCTGTCCGCACCGCGGAGCGCAAACTAGGTCTTTCCGCCCGCCGCACACAAAAGTAGACTGAAGACTAGGCCTCGCCAGCTACCAAACCTGCTATTTTAAGTTATTGTTATTATTATTATTATTATTATTATTATTATTATTATTATTATTATTATTATAAATTACTATTTATCTAAATGTTCTATTCTCATTTGTCTGTAAGAAAATATTTTTCTGTAGACCAAATAAATAAATAAATAAATAAAATAGAATCAAGTTTGCTATAAACACGCTCAGAATACGTTATTTGCGGTACAATGAGTTGAATAGCTAACTTTCTTCTTGTCTCCAAAGGTGTAAATGACGCTGACATTCGTAGTCTGCATAAAACAACATACACATTACTTACAACTTTATTTATGTGGTCAGAACAGCTCAACATAGAATTGACAACGAAGTCTAAATTTCTTATTTTGTCAGTAAACATTAGGGCACTATTACCAACAAACACTTCTGGAATATCTTCCACATGTACTACACTATTACTAATTGGCAACACATATGTCTTGGCAGCATTTAGACAAAGACAATCATCACAAGCCCATTGGGAAATTGCCGACAGGTCACTATTAATTTTGAAACACAAATCTTGCACAAGACCAACACGAATGGACAGATACAAACGTTTCGGAGAACGAGAGATCGAAAAATGACACTGAAGATGNACTATTAATTTTGAAACACAAATCTTGCACAAGACCAACACGAATGGACAAATACAAACGTTTCGGAGAACGAGAGATCGAAAAATGACACTGAAGATGGCACTACGCCGAAACCGGTTTGTCTCCAAACCAAATTTGACAAGGGATGACGGAAATTCGTTCCAAAATACATCATACACCCACCCTGTCGGAAACAACCAAAAAGGAAATAATTGAATGCGGTCAGCATATGCGTGGATATTGACATACTGACACACAGAGAAAACATCATTAACAAAACGACTAAACAAAAGAGAACCAAGGACCCTGTAGCACACCCGAGACAACATTACAAGACATTGATGAAGCAGTCTTGCTCATCACCTTTTGCGTTCTCCCGCAAGGTAGCTGGTCATAAGTTTCATAGAGCTGTCAGAAAATCCAAAGAAATATTTAAGCTTTTTGCAAAGAAGGTCATGATTTACTATTTAAGTCAAATGCTTTATGCCCTAAGTATTCCACAAAGTCTTGAAAAAAGTGAGATTTCTCATTGGAAATATTCATGTTGGCCTGGTGAAGCGCGCAATAACTCAATGGCACTGTAAGCAGACGTGTTTTTGTGGCGCTGCATTGAATCTCGCTTTAAATTCCCGGTCATTTATAGTATATAACATATCTACTAAAAGCTTGTGCCAGCAGCTATAGCTACAGCAGATCGGCATTCACTATATTTGCATCATTTTGTGTATTTTTGCTTTTTAATAATAAACAATATTCACGGAGGGCAAACATGTCAACAAGAAAAGGTGCCCGCAATACCTCCTCTCCGCAACAAACTCCAGCACAAAAACAATTGAGAGGCATTAGCAGTCCGACAACGGTGAGTTTTCTTGAGAGGCTGGAAAAGAAATTAGATTTTTCCATGAGCAGTATCATCTCGAAATTACATGAGAGCGAAGAGCGTGTCATGCAGAGAATAGGTGAAGTCGCTGCTGAGCTATCAAACATAAAAGCTGCCATGAAGAAGCTGGATGAGAGAGTGAGTGAATTAGAAAAACTCAATGGCGAAGGTAGTGAAGAAAACAAAAACGTTCAAGCTCTATGGCAACACGTCGATGGTGTACCTCATGAACCAAAAATACAAGATCACGCCTTCTTAGGATCCCGTTATAATCGCATTTAGGAAAAAAGTGTGCACACATAAGGTAAAGAATAATTTAACACAACGATATGATTTATAGAAGAATTTGCATAATAAAAATGATTATTCATGCGTACAACAATTACGCGGTTTTTTTTTGTTCTCTTCGCTGTTTACTTCTTACAACAAAGATGGCGTCGAGATTTCGACAGCTAGAAAATAACTTTTTTCTTTCTTTCCTTAAGGCGTGATCTTGTATCTTTCGTTCATGATCTAACGTCAACTTTTACGAAAATTAGTGAATTGTCTGTAAACTATGTTCATGTCCTCGTTTGTGGCGACTTTAATTTAGACGTTTTATGTAACAACGCCAGGTCCAAGCACTAACTCAGCTTCTATTCTTGTGGTATCAATATAGTTAATGAGTATGCGACACGCTTTGCACCTAATTGTAAGCCAACTATGTTGGATCTCTTTGTCTTTGAGGTTAATAATGTAAACCATGTGGACCAATTTCGATTAGCTGGAATTTCTGATCACGAATTAATGTATTTATGTTATAATATAGAATTTAAGAAAGTACAACAAATAACCCACTTGACTTATAGAGATTTCAAAAATATAAATATTTTTGCCTTAAATGATGAATCCAATTCTCTGGACTGGAATTTCTGCTGGCTCCTCTCAGATACTGACGAAAAATTAGATCATTTTACTAAGCTGGTAAAATATTTGTTTGATAAGTATGTATGTCCCGTAATATTAAAATAACTGACAATAGAAAACCCTGGTTCACCAAATCAATTTTAAATCTTATAAAGAACTGAAATAAAGCGTATAAGTATTGGAAGCGTAATCCTACTGCTGAACGCTGGAATACTTACAGGGATTTACGAAATTTAGTAATTAAAAACTTACGCATGAATAAAAGATGGTATATGCAGAGTCAATTTAATGAAACAGTTTCCACCAAAGATTTATGGAAAAATCTCAAGTCGTTAGGAGTTTACGTGAAAGACAAGAAAGCCTGCACGATTGATGCCAATGTAATGAACTCATACTTTTTAGGAGTAAATAGGCAGCAAACAAGTGAGTCATCCTTCAAAATTAACCAAAGTGTGGCCTGTAATCCCACAGTTGAATTTACATTTAACTCAGCCACTGAAAATGAAATTATAAGCTGCATATATGCCGTAATATGGAATGTAATTGGCGTGGATTGTCTTAGCCTACGCTTTCTAAAAATAATCCTTCCCTACGAACTCCCCTCAATTAGCCATATTTTTAACTTCATTTTGACCTCGTCAACATTTCCTTGTCAGTGGAAAGTCGTAAACGTTTTCCTATATAACTATACCTAGCTCTGAATAATGCTGGAGATTTATATATTGCAAACGAAAGTTTGATCATATCTCGTTATACGCTAAAAGTATTCTCTGCTTTAGTTTAGAAAATTACTTAAAGGTGCGAAATATTTTACTTTTATTTAAAATAACTAAGCATCGTCAGCCTGGCTACCTTTTCTGTAGATTTAAATTGGTTATATCATCTCGCACTAAAAATATTGTAGTACCAAAGTATAAAACGTTAACGGCCTCCAGACTATTCTTTGTTAGTGTTGTCAGACTATGGAACTCATTACCACTTTCAATTAAAAACATAAATTTAGCTAGATGCTTTAAGACGGCAGTTACAGAACTTTTTACTTAGTTACCAATGTATATGTAGTTAGGTCCTCTATGTTTTCTCATCTTTTCTGTATGCTCTTGTTCTTATATGCCCTACTATTTCTGCAAGCTTTTGTTCATTTACGCCTTACCATTTCTTACCTTGTGTTCACTGTTGGTTAAGCCTTAGAATTTAAGTTTAGTTTAAGATTAAAATTTGTAATTGATTTGTAAAAATGTACAAAAAAGACTTAATGTCTTACCGTACTTTTGAGATAAATAAAATAGAAATAGAAAGGAAGAGTAAATGAGAACATCGTCTATATAAACGTACGCGAACTTGCCGATATGTGGTCTCAGGATATCATCTACACATCTTNCCTTAGAATTTAAGTTTAGTTTAAGATTAAAATTTGTAATTGATTTGTAAAATGTACAAAAAAAGACTTAATGTCTTACCGTACTTTTGAGATAAATAAAATAGAAATAGGAAGGAAGAGTAAATGAGAACATCGTCTATATACACGTACGCGAACTTGCCGATATGTGGTCTCAGGATATCATCTACACATCTCTGAAAAATTGATGGAGCATTTTTCAGGCCGAACGGCTTACGAAGGAATTCGTATTTACCTCCATTTACACCTAAGGCTGTTTTTCCCCTGTCAGATTCTTTAATAAGGATCTGATGGAAGCCAGATTCTAAATCTAAAGTTGCAAATACTTTTGCATTACCCAAATTCTGTATGTTCATAGCTATGTCAGGTATGGGGTATCTATCTGTAATAGTTCGGGCGTTCAGCTTCTGGAAGTCTACGACCATTCTGCGCTTAGATTTCCCTTGTTCGTCGGTACCTTTTTTAGTGACTGTTCAAATGGGTGAGTTGTATGGACTTTTGCTGGGTTGGATTATTTCATTTCCTAGAAGTTTATTAATTTCTTTGTTAATGAACTCGTTATCCGACATAGGGTACGGATATTGCTTGGAGGATCTTCGGATTTTGTCCTAATGGTAGATTGTACCGTGGTAGTATATGGTAGTACTGCATTAGTGCTTTCATTTTTTTTGCATAATTTCGTCGATTTCTGCCTTGAATTTTTCACTATTAACCGTATAATTTATTTTTTGTACAGATTCACTTTCCTTCTTGGCCCTATATTTATAACTGAGCTTGTACTCTAAAAGGTTGATCTCTGCTTTGATTGCTCTGAGTCCCTGTTCGCCCAGAAGCATATCAAGTTCTTCTAATGCATCTGTTTCAAAAAATGTGAGATTATGTTTTAACAAGGTTATTTTTTATTTATTTTTATTTGGTTATTGAGTGACCATGAAGGGTTTTTAATTTTTACAGGTTTAATTAGAATAGGCTTACCGATATTGCCTTTTGTACTAATATAAATGTTTGTTGCTCCAGTGTCGATCAGGATGTTTATAATTTTGCCTGTATCCCTGCAGTGGCATTGCAGACGCGGCAACTTGTTCATACTAGGGATGTAGCGAATGTGGAATTTTAGACATCCGCGGATGCGAATGCGAATGCGGAGTCAAATATTTAAAAAAAATAAATATGGTGAGTACATTAGGGGATTTAGGTAAATAAAAAATTGAAAAGTTATTAATTTTTAATAATATTTTCTTATTTAGTACTTCAACTAAAAAAATTTAAAAATTGTGTTTAAGAAAGAGTAATTTTGCTGCCTTTTCGGATTACAGCCTGTTTCCTAACGGGTCGTACATCAAACCTGCGCCACTAAATAACTACTCGCTCGAGGCGACATACTTGAAAAACTTGAAACTTGACAAAATTTGTAAATTCTTTTCGATTGACGCTGCACCAGTTGAGAGAACTTTCAGTTATTTTTTTTTTTATTGCGGTGCAACAATTCCTTTTTGGGAATTGCATCGGGGCTGCAAATGTCGGATGTATCCTCCTGACTTTCATCTTCACAATCTACCATCACGGCAAGATCGTTGTTTAAACACCGTTATGCTCCAATTCGGAGCACCAATTCTTTTGGTTGTTTCAGAATTTGGAGAACCTGTTACGTCATCAGCGTTTTTCGATTTTAGTTTTTGTAATTCATTTTTAATCCTGTCTTCTGTGACTGGTTTGAAAAATGTGCGCTTATAGCGAGGTTGTGAATAGGTGAATATGGCAAATAAATTGTTATTTTCTAGGAATGAAAATTTCGAAGGAAATTCTGAAAATCGTTGCTGCCAGCAGAATTAGTTTAAAATCGTGTTATTTTGTTAAAAAGGTACCGCGTTTTTTATAATCAGGCTTATCATGGGTTTCATTTTCCACGAACCGGTTCAATTTTCACTTTTGGTTTTCAAGTATTTACTATGGGCGGATGTCAAATTTTCGGGTGAAACCCAGGATAAGGCAGAATAATTTGAATTATGGAATCACGGACGATAAAGATCTCAGATTTGCTTAGTTCCAGGGTGACTTCTTAGAAAGGTTCTTCTGTAATGAATACCTTGTAATTAGTTTTTTTTATTAGTTTGCTGAACTGGGCTTTTCCCAGTTGCAGGCCTTCACAATTAATTACTCACCGCTCTCGGTACCATAAACCATTAAATCCGTTTTGTGGTTCCATTCCATGCGCTCAATGTGTTTTGATATATTTTTTTAGGCGAATGAACGCAAATTTTCAACATATGTATCGTTAATACTATTTCACATTGTCGATGTAATGCAAAAAAACACAACTAACTAAATTTTTGTATTGCCTAAAACGATGTGGGGACTTATGATTCGAGGAAATGCATCATAATCAATCAAAAAGTTAATTTTGGATTTTTAGTTAGTTACAGCTTTTTGTATTTTAGTGACGATGTGAGATAAGCCCTTTCCATACTATACTAACGATATATTACATGCCAAGTCCCACTATATATAAAATTCACCTTGAATTAATTCTTATTTAATTTGTGAACTTGGCTGTGGACTTATTTACATATTACTTCATCTTTATTTCGATGCGTGACCTGAAAGACTAATAAAAGGAAACACAGAACTTAAGAATAATAAGTTTTATGAGAAAAAAATAATAACACTTTTATAAGAAAAAGTAGAAAAAACCAGCGATGCATCCAGTTTTTTCAGCAGACCTTTCACAAATAATATTCGATAGTTACATAATTCTTACCTAACTAAAAGTAATATTTTAACGCGCAAATAGTTGACTCTCTTTCCTTTGACTTTAAATTACGAAAGAAGGTCGACGTAGGGGACAATCTTAACGTAGCATCTCCACAGGCAAAAAAATGTTGGCTAACATTTTTTGTTTGCCAGATATACGTTTTATCAGTGCATTTGCACAATATTCGCATTCGCAAAAGCTCCGCATTGATTATTGCGAATGCGAATGTTAAAATTTATGTGATTGTAGTTCTTCGTCGCGTGTTTGGTTTATATGTTGTACCTTCTGTTCTATGTTGAAGTTGCGAGATGAAGGATATCGTCTTCTCTACTGTAGATCTCCACGAAATGGGTTATTTAGAGGTAGCCCTTGTATTTGGCGGTTATAGCTGTTTTGTTGCGGTGTATGTATGTTGCACTTGCCCGTTAGGTCTGTACCTTCGGGGTCTCTCGTGAAATCTTCTGTTCGATGGAGGTTGATGCTGCGGTGTATTGTAAGGTCTGTGGTGATTGTATTGCGGAACATCGAATTGTGAGTTCACGTCGGCGTGGCAGTCGCGCTTGCGATAGCGTAAGCGGTTTCGAAATCTCTTGGGTTGTGGCTATGGAGGGTGCCGCTGGTATACTTGCTGTTCAGACCAAGAATAAATGTCCTGACTGCTTCCTGATTCTCCATCTTAACTTTAGTGACTGCAAGATTTAATGACTTGCTGACTTCACAATGGAATTCCGCTAACGTCCTTTTACCCTGTGTTATTTTTTTCATCTCTTCAAATAACACATACATATCTTCACTAGACACGAATAAAGGCGCGAGCTCAAAAGTTGACTGCGAAAATAGGCGCATAAAAAAAACTTCAGCGAAGAAAGACTCTTAACATAGTTGACGGCGAAGAAATATGCGTTAAAATATTTGACGGCGAAGAAGGACGCGTAAACTTATTTTCGAAGTCAACTATGTTTGCGGTTGTAATAGTATGCACATTCCGTAAAGAGTTTTTGGCGAATAATGCTGAAGTCACAGTCCTTGGCCAAGTATTAATCTATGATTACGCGTCTTTCTTCGCCGAAAATTTTATTAAGCGCCTTTTTTCGTAAAATTTTTGTATGCGTCTTTTTCGCCGTCGAAACACTAGCGTGGCTTTATTCGTCTCTAGGGACGATATATATTTAGTAGAGGTATCTGGTCCGCATAATACGGGTGACAAACATGCTAGCTTATTTGCATAAACAGCCTTTACTTGCATTAAATCATGCGTTTTCCTCTTTCAAATGCGCATAAGGAGCCGAACAAATGCATGAAATTTTTGGGAATCAACTCGGATCAGCGGAATTTTCGATGACAACACTGGTAAAAAGGGTCAGCTGTCATCTTTTGTCCAAGTAGGCAAACAAAGCAAACGAGTTTGGCGTCTGCGGTAGCCGAGTGGTGAGAGTTGCGTGCTAAAAGTCTATAGGCGCCAGGTTCGATCCTCGGTTGGAGCGGCTGCCAAAATTTTTTTGTTTTTATATTTTATTTGGCTTATCTTACTTGTTTCTAAACGATATTTTTCTGATACCCAACGATATCTCCATTAATATTTTATAAAATTTAAGGAATGATATCACATTTTGAAGGGGAGGGGCTCACGAAAAATAGTCACGTTGTTAAAATTTATTTATTTTTTAAAAAAAGGGGTTTTAAAAAGCTGAAAGCACTGTATCTGGTCATTAAAGCGCCATATCTTCCATAATCCTCCTTCAAATTGAATGATTAAAACATCATTTTGAAGGACAACTTCACTGGTTGAGGAAGATAATAACTACTTTTTAATAGGGTAGCCACCTGCTTAAAATTTTAATGATTGAAACATATATAGAGTAAAATATTGTAACAAATTCATGAATGGCAATTAAATGCACTGTTAACCTGAAGTAATAATTTTGAAGAGGGTTTCCAACTATTTAAAAATTTAAATCTATATATATATATATATTTATATATATATATATATAAAACAAAGTTGCTTCCGTAATACCGAACATAGCTCTAGAATGTTTTGTCCCATGTGAGCTGTCTTTTTTGTTGTGTTTGTCTCTGCCCAAGGAAATCCGAAAAAACTGTATAGGCAATTTTTTTTTCTTTAATTTTGATCGTTATATTGCAGTTGAAATGGTTACCCTGGTTCAAAATTGTATCAATGCTAAACAATTATGTAGTGAAATGCTAGCTATTGACTCCCGAACGAAACGCATTAAAATAAACATTTCGATTTAATTTTACAGTTTTATTTAAAGAAAAGAGAGATCCCGACGAGCGACATCAACTCCTCAACGTTCAAAGTAGTCTGCGTAGCTATTATTAGGTTCTACGATTATTTATACACACGCTTAGATTCTACGCTTACGCCTCTATGCTTAACATAATGATTCACGTTGGGTGTTCCACTTAGGGTTCGATCGCCGTCACTCAATTCCTTGCTCAATCATCGCGCTCTAAGTGTGTCATTAGAAAATGGATCTACATTTCGTTATTCTTGCATTGCTTGTTTGCACTGCGCTTAAGGCGGTGACTCAAAGGGTCGAAGTGCCTGCGGTTCTTTGTTCAAGGGTATTGCCATAATTGTGTAATTTATGCGAGACGTTTTTAGTGTCAGAGTCCTGACAGAAATGTAGGTCAATCCGAACATGGGTTAGCGTGACAGCAATCCGATATTTGACACTGCTTTAAAAATACAGGGCCGCTTTAAGGTTTGAGTGATCTAAGTGACGATTATCGTGACAGTAGGTTAGGTTAGGTTAGAGAGTGTTGTAAATTATTGCCGGTTCCATTTACAGTTGCCGGATTTGAAAACTGAATGATGGAATTTTTATTCAAAATATAAAATCAGCGTTATCATGAGTTTAATTTTCCTCGAACGGGTTCAATTTTTGTTTCCGTGTATTCACTACGGGCGGATGAAAAAATTTTGGCCTAATTTACTTTCGGGCGAAACCGTCGATAAGAAGTCTGAATTTGCGAATATGGTTCGATTGCTTCGAAAATAGTTTGAATTCTTCGGCATGGCACTTTCAGTGTCCGGAAACCATTCGACGATCAGAATATAAAACATTGGCTCACGGAACCGCAATTTAGAAAGACATCTAAATTCTCAACAACGCACTCAAGTTTATGAACAGCTTTGAGTGCATACGTCGCTAATTCATGCAGGATGACCACAGGAGGCTCCTTAACAACTGAAACAAAAGCGAAATCCCGATCTGCATCGTAAAGAGAGAAGAAGTACCGTGCCGTTCGACATGCCGCACGATTGAGTATATCGAACTTCTTTGAGTTACGATTGGTCCACCTGCTGTAATTTGCTAATTTTACAATGCGTAAATCTTTTATTCGGAGACAACAATTTTGAGTTCTGCAGGAGTTAAAGTCAAATTACTACAGTTAACTGAACCACGGCGAATTATCAGAATAACGACAATTCTTTATGAATGCCCAATATGCAATGATTAGGCAGTTAAAGGATTGCATTTCAAATAAGTCTATGTAAACTGGATTTATGTGGACCAACGATAATCACTCATTTTGAACTTGCCACCAACTATGCTGTACAGATTCAACACCGAACTAGATCATTGTTCAATACAGTGAATGAAGAGAAGGAAGTTATTAAAATTTATTTCTTTGGCAACTCTGATATCGAAATTGATCACCGTTGGGCGATTTACTTTGCTATGAAACGTCAGATCATTGGAAAATTGCAAGAACTTCGTCACGGACACAACGCTTTGATTAGGTTATTTAAAATGGCATTGGAAGACATGAGATCTGACAACCAAAAACCCATAATTAGAGCAGATAAATGTGCCACTGGTAATCGTTAAGTGAATAGTTGGTGAAAGTGTTATACCAAAATGCTCCAGCAAAAAATTAATTTTGAGCGAGACGAAGTTCGCCGGGTACGCTAGTATACATATAAAATTTTTATTTATTTTATTTTCATTTGTTTTATTTGATATCACATTTTTTATTTTACTATTAGTTAATTTAATTTTTTAGTGTTAAATTTTATTCAACAATTTTTATTGAGTNTGGGACCGTCGCACAGTGTAAGATTTGACCCATCTAGCTGCTTTTAATTCTGTAATTCGAAATGAAATTTTGCACAAGGTACGTTATAAGATAGGNCACCACATTTCCTCATCAGTCTTCTTTCAGTGGGATTCGATCCAACGACCTCAGCTGACTCAGTTGCCTACGCACCTTGCTAAGTTCGCCCTATAAATTCTTGTTGCTTTTTTTCTCACTTTTTCATTTGTGAAGCCAACTATGTACAATCAAGCGCATCTATTCCAGTGGCGGCATATAATTAATTTTTTAGGGAAATGTCTGTTTAATTCTTTTTAGTGGATAAATTATCTTTACAAAAATACAAAACAAGTTCACATTGCAGATAACGAATTTTTCGATTTTTACCCACTTAGGCGGCACTGTGCGACGACCCCACTGACTCAGCCAGTTGCCTACGCACTGTGCTAAGTTCGCCTTGTAAATTATCGTTGCTTTTTTCCACTTTTTCATTTGTTAAGCCAACACAATCAAGCACAGCTATTCCGCTGCTATTCACACTTGATCATGTGGTTGTTGGTTTTGTTGGTTTTTATTAATAATTCTATTTTTAGAATGTTTAACTTTTAGGTGTGCTCGTCCTTAAGTTATTTCATTTTGTTATTTTATGGCCTTATAACAATTATATTCAACAATTTTTATTGAGCTTGAGGCCGGTTTTAATGAAAAACTTATTGTGGAAAAGCAACAATAATTTGAATAAATGGTAGAAGTGATAGCCGAAGTGATTTCCGAAATCACCACATTTCCTCATCAGACGTTCCCACTGACTCAGCCAGTTGCCTACGCACTGTGTTAAGTTCGCCTTGTAAATTATCGTTGCTTTTTTCCCACTTTTTCATTTGTTAAGCCAACACACGATAATTTACAAGGCGAACTTGGCACAGTGCGTAGGCAACTGGCTGAGTCAGTGGGACCGTCGCACAGTGTAAGATTTGACCCATCTAGCTGCTTTTAATTCTGTAATTCGAAATGAAATTTTGCACAAGGTACGTTATAAGATAGGCGAAGCTTTTTTACAAAAAATTGGTAATTTATAGTTACCGTCACGCCACGCTATTATATAACTGCAATTTTTAAAAATGCAAAAACTGAAATATTTAACTAACTACAATAGCTAAAATGCCCAAAATTAATATTCAGAATTTCCCTATAACAAGGAATTATAAACTGACAGAAATGGACTTAAAAGTAAATATATTTTTTTAATTATGGGCGTGGAAAATATCGATAAAAAAGTCAAGCTGGGTCAACATAATTCCGTTATAAGTTCAATATTTTTTGCTCTATTTACAAAAATGGGATACCATTGGAAATGTAATGAATCAGGCTTTCTCCACTCAAAGCAAAAATACAAGAATTTGTCTCGGCCGAGATAAAATGGAAATGAATTACTCGAAGAAAATGAAATTCCCAGTAGGCCAGAAAAAAGAAAATTTCATCAAAACCTGCACTTTCCAGCAGCTTAAATTGTGTTGTTTAAAGTCTAAGAGGAGTGGCAAATAAACTGAGATACAAACTTTATCGAATAGTGGCGGATAACGAGTTTTCGGGTCTAATAAAAATAATAATTTGCTAAAAATAAGTCTAAGTCAACATCGTTTTACTTTAACATGAAATACTCAGTCCTAGTTTACTAAATTCCCAAAAATGTATATTCATTAAAAAGATCATACCTAAAAAAAATAAATAATATAAAAAAAACTTTTTAATATACAACGCTTTTATAAATGGACTAAAAAGTAGAAAATAATATTTCTCAGTCCCATAGAACTTGTTTTGATAACTTTTGATTTTGAAATTTTAGCAAAAGTCATTATAAACAATCTATGAAATTGAAAATGAAAA
>NW_016159232.1:9608-10213 GCF_001687245.7 Rhagoletis zephyria | reverse complement strand
AAATTTTTTAGTTGTTATTGTTTCGTCTTTATCAGGCATTTCTAAAAACATTCTTGACGTTGTTTTGAAATTTGGCAACATAAAATAATGTAATTAATCTTTTATAGAATATGGAAATGATACACTGATCGTCGGTTCGAATCCTACTGAAAGAAGTCTGATGAGGAAATGTGGTGATTTCCGAAATAGCTATCACTTCTACCCAGGGAACTGCAATTATTCCTGTTTTTAAGTAATTGGTTGAATAACACAAGAAATAGTGTTGGTGGATATTATCAGAGAACTTAGATAGATAGAGAAGGTGCAAATTTTTGGAACGTAAAATTGTTTGGCTGAAAAATAAATCCATGGAATATCACCACAGCGCGATTAACATTTCAAGAAGAGTTAACAGAGAAAAATGTAAATTTCTGTTATGATAATGTTATATTTGTTGCAAGTGTCTAGCTATGTGTTGCTAGGTTGCATGTGAATGCAGAAACGTATTCATGTATATTTTTTTAATAAAATTAAATAAATTAATATAGTTAAATTATATTAAATGTACTTTTATATTAGTTAGAATTGCTGACTTGCATTTCTGCATGACCATTTGTTAAATATAA
>NW_016159232.1:0-7092 GCF_001687245.7 Rhagoletis zephyria | reverse complement strand
TTTTTTAAGTTATTATGCATGGATAAAGGAGACATCTTCTTTGAATTCAGTACTAAAGTTTGACATTTTATTTTTAGTATTTCAAGTGCTTATCAAAACTTTACGACACTCACATATTGACAAGATTGTCCATTTATCTTAAAATTATTTAATTTTAATTATTTGTTTATACTTTAATAAAACCCCAAGGTTCAATTTTTGCGCAACATTAAAAAAATCAACAAACTTTCGTAAAAATTTTGGGCTTTTAACTAGATTTCCTAGAAATACATGTTTTGAGAATGCCGTTTGTAGTCTGATCAATTTAAATGAAGTGCAAATTTAAAATAGCTGCGACTTATCGCTGATATTTAATATATATTTTTTTTTTGATGAAGGTGTTGCTCATTTTCTTCGTTAAAAAAAAAATCGCGTTTAGATAATATGACATTAGCCGTGTTTTATTTGTCCAGAAATTTAAGTTATTAGCTTATTTTGTATGGAGGACTTACTCAACATAATTATATTGGCCTATGAGAAGCTATCTTGGCTTGTATATTGAACAAGAGGAATTGCCATTCAGCATCAGAAATTTTCTCCTTCAGCCAATCAGAAAGAGTCAAAAACTTACTTTGACACTATTTGCAGTCAAACAACTGTAAAAATTAGGCTAACATAGGAAATAAGCTAATTTCGTTTTATTTGACCAAGATTTAGCTATTTGCTTCTGATGGTTGAATAAAACATGCCTATTGACGGAAAATTCCAGCTGCTTTAAACTTGCACTTTATTACACTAAAACTGAAATAGAAAGCTCGAAATTTTTGCGAAATTTTGTCGATTTTTTTAATGTTGTTCAAAGATTTAAACTTATTTTCATACAGTTTTTGTTAAGGAATTAACTATATTTTTATAAACAAATAATTAGTATTAAAAAATAATAAAATAAATAGTCAACTCTAGTCAATATATGAGTGTCGTGAAGTTATGATATTTATGAACATAAAGAATTAACGATGACACTGTTTCTAACTATATGAAGCTGATTTCGACATTTTGTTTTAATAAGATTTAGTATCGAAAATATTCTTTCAAAACTTGCCTAGGAATGTGAGGTTGATAGCACACCTTTTGCTATGTTATAATGGTTATTTCAAAACCTTTTTTCATAACTTACAAAGACAAAAACGAGAAGGCGAAGACAAAAAGAAAAAAAAAAATCCCCGCAGTGAATTTTCAGAGCTACGTATATATTTATAGTATTCATCACAAAATTGTACTAAAAAGTACTGCGTAGTAAACGAAATTGTATCAAAAAAGTACAATTGTACCAAAAATGCCAACACTGATGTAGCACAAAGCAGAACACAAATAATATTAAACTCATTGAAATTATTTTCAGCCTCTCACTCGACCAAATGAGTAAAATCCAGCTGGGTAGNAGTACTCATTTGCACTAATTGTTATGGATCATGAATAAGTACACTAATTTTATTAGTACTCAAAGCCGGTCTCCGCTTCTACCATTTTTTCAAATTATTGTTGCTATTCCACAATAAGTTTTTCGTGAGCTTATGTTGGCAAGTAATTACAACCCAATAAACATTTTTGTTAAATCTCAATTTGAGATGCATTTGAGAAGCAGTCCTTTTCTCAAATCTCAAACGTTAATTCTCAAATGCATCTCAAATAACCGTTGATAGCGTTCTCAAACTAAAAGGCACTTTTTTAATATGGAATTTTCCTTTATTTTCAAATTGAGAAATATTGAATTCTCAACTTTTTCTCAAACGTGAGCGGAGCGGAACGAAATGGAATCCAAATACTCTCAGTGAAATACTTCTACAGTGTTGCCAATGATGTAAAAGAAATACACAGTTTTTATAGAAATAGGAATTTTTATTTATTTATGCAGTTTAAAGATTTGTATAATATAATCTTTATTCAGTTAGTTAAACAAAGAAAAATGCAATTTATGTGCAACAGCTCTCTAATGTTATGCTATTAGGGCATAAGTAAAAAATATCGCCCGTTCAGCTAGAAAAAAAAGAAAAAACGGGCGTAGTTCACCTTCTTCCGGTATACAAAATTTGCAAATTATTAGAGGGCGCTAGGGGGAGGTTAAAATGGTATTTTAAATATGTTTAAAAGGTTTCAGTTCAAAATTTGTTGAGCCGATTTAAAAAATTTAAAAATTGTTGATTATGATCAATTTATATGTATACTTGCACATATAATGTATACATATTTCGAGAAAAACCAAAGAAACGAAATTAAGGCCATTTTTTAATGAAAATGTATGGTTTTCTTAAAAAAAAAAATACGTAATTGACTATATTAAAAGATACGTTTATCAGAGAAAGTACAAAAGAATCTTTAATTTCTGAAAACCATATCTCTTAATATAGACAATGAGAGGCAGTCTGACGTTTGCCAGCAATATAATTTTAAAATTCGAACTCAAGCTCACACACACATTCTCATTTTTAATCTCAAACAACAACAATTGTGAACAATTTCTTTTTTTTATTTTCAATTTTATATGATTTTAAAATGTTTGCAGACGTCAGAAAAAAATCATGGCAGACGAATTGAGAGAATGGTTTTAACTCCTAATGTTTTTATCATGGGTATGCATATCAAATGAAAGGTCTTTCAATTACCTTTCCAACCATATTTAATTTTTGAAATAAAACCTTTTAAAAATATTTAAAACTCCACTTTAACCTCCCCCCTTCCAAATAATATATTCCATTAAAATCAGGAAAAAGGAGCGGGCCACGCCCACGTTTTCTTTTTTCTAGGTCAAAGAGCTCTACTCTTGTTCGTGCATTTAGTTGCATGGATACAAACATAAAAATATTATTTCATTTTGATTAGACAAATTAAAAAATCAGTTACAAAAAAATACAATTTATGCTCCCATTAATTACATGTATACATAGGAAGAAACATAAAAATATAATTTTTAAATAAATCAAAAAATTATACAAAAAATGCGATTCATGTACCATGATTCAATAATAGAAAGGTTTTGTAATAAAACAGTCTTCTCGCTCCCACACATAAAATCGGCTCCTTTACTTGTGCAGAATGTTGCTTACTCTATAGTTTCTAGTGATATTAGTAGTAAAACCAAAAGTTCTTCATACTAAATATTCGTTGGCGTCACCTTCGTTTGCGTAATTTTCTAGAACAAGTGTAGAATAGCGACCGTTTAGCTATAAAATAACCAAAAATGCCGATTGATAGAACTTTTTACGCTGATTTCAACGATACCAAATTTATTTGGCGCAGGTAAAAAAAAAAGAAGAATTTTTTTGTATTTTTTATTATCACTAAATTGTTGGAACCCAAAAGTAGATCATGATAAAATATGTAATATCGAATTAAAGATAATCAGACCTGTTCTGCATTTCGACTCGACTTGAAAAGTAAAACGACACACATTCCGACTAATTTTTGTGGTGGTGTTCTCAATTCCGATTGAGTTCGAATAAGTTCGAAATCGTTTTCGAATCGTTTTCATTTCGATTCGGTAATAAGTTGCAACAGCTGTTGTCAGTTATTTGTGTAAAAATTAATTCAAATCTGTATAAAACTGAAAAAATGCCAGTGCCAATGATTTTTGGGTGTGCCCAAACCAGAAGACTTGCTATTGCCTGCCTAAAACGAAAAAATTCAGCTAAGGATTCATGTGGACATGTTCCAAAAGTTGGACTCCAAGAAAGTTTACCCTTCAATGTAATTTTCTCTATCTAACTCGATCTGTAGATAACTTTTAGGTTTATAGGATCTTATCGCATAAATAAAGATGTTTTCAAAATGCACAAAAACAAAAAAAAAATTGGTTAACGGAGAGGCATCGTTTTATTTCACCAAAACGCAACTCCGGTTTTTAGTAACAGGTTCCTATCAGTTGGGAGTAGCTAAAGACCAAGATATAAAATTGGCAGAAGCACTTTTTCTAAGGCATTGCATTTTGCTATACAGGAGCCGGAAAGCTGCAGAGGAGAGCGAAAACGATCATCAGGCGATTGTAGATGGAGAGGAAATGAG
Organism: Rhagoletis zephyria; assembly: GCF_001687245.7. Taxonomy (NCBI): domain Eukaryota; kingdom Metazoa; phylum Arthropoda; class Insecta; order Diptera; family Tephritidae; genus Rhagoletis; species Rhagoletis zephyria. The sequence continues at coordinate 3,054 of NW_016159232.1, read as the reverse complement.
GGATGAAGTTCCCCGCAGTTTACAAATATAAATTTTTGCATTTTTTAAACACATAAATAGTCACTCGCACAGAAATGTTCGTAATTTAGTTTTTTTACAATATTCAAAATATTTTCCATCATCGTTTATTTTTGTTTTAAATAGCTCATTCTATAAAAAATAGCCATATAAATCAATCTTGCAAACTTTTTACAAAATTAATGAAACTTTTATCAAAACTTCAAACTTTGTATTTAACATTTTTAGAAAATTTTCGAGTATGCAGCTTCGTAGCCCATTCAATTTTAGTATAACGAAGTGCAAGTTTCAAGTACCCAAAGATTAACGTTGATTTTTTAGATTGTTTTTTTCGAAGCTTTAGCTCATTTTCTTCCATATAAAACGCTTGTGAACTTTGTGCTCATGCAAGCGCCTTGGCATATGCAACGTCTTTGTGCCCATTAGCACAATATGGAAATTTTCGCTGAATACTGCGCATGCGCTGAAGCGGAATCAAGAACAGGTCGGTTTCATTACGTTCGTTTTCGCTTTATTTGGCTAGGTAGTTTTTAAAGAGCAATTTTCAGATACAGATTTATCAAAGTATTTGAATACAGATTAGAGCAATAACGACTTATAAATTCTCTCAATATCATAAAAATTCAAAAGAAAATATTTGGCGAACAAACTGCATATATATTTGGGTTTCCTTAGCCAATTACTTTTCATTCCGACTAGCCAAAGTGCAAACTTTTCAAATCGAAAAAATTTGGTCGGAATCGAAATCAAGAACACCAATGCATTTCGATTCCGAAAAATTTGAGCGGAATCGAAATGTAGAACAGGGCTGAATAACTTGTACTTTCTGAATAATATAAAATTCTTTACCATTAATTATGCAGTTTTTTCAAAAAAGGTTATTTCATGAAAAAATAATACTTGTTCGTTTTTTAGTGGTTTTGGTTTAAAAATACAAAAAGCTATAAATTATGTACATCAGCTGAAGAACAAATAAATTACCTTTATGGTGGCGTCATTAGCTTTTTAATCGGTTATAAAGTTCATAATATTAATATTTAAAATATCTAAAAACTGAATTTTAACCTTCAAGAACCTCTTCATTGTTTACTTACGTCAAATCATTTTGGCATGGTTGAAATGAGCATAAAAAGTTCTATTGATCTGCATTTTTCGTTTTTGCATAGCTGAACGGTCGGTATTCTAGAATTGTTCCCGGAAATGACGAATAACTTAAATCAAAAATGCATATTTTTATATATTGTTTAGTATTTCCATTAAAACACCAAATATATTGAAAATTCGCATAGAATTAATAATACACATTTTACTTCTAATTGCGTACTTTGCGTACTTTTTGTAGTACCTTTCTACTACCGTTTTCGCAAAAGGCGATCACATTCTTCCCCTTTCTCCTACTTCCAAAATACAAATCTAGATAAAGGAGTGTCAAATTTTAGCTGCCACAAATTACACAACCTTGTATTATTGAATCATGTTCATGTACAAAAGATCCTATATGTTATGCATTTAGTTACATATATGGGCAAATCTAAAAAACAGGTAACCTTGGTGTTTTTTAGCTTTATTTTCACTGTTGGAAACTATATCAGCTGGTTGCTTTTGGATATAATTCATTGACGTATACTTGAAGCCTCAAAAAAAATTTGGATCAATTTGCCGCATAACTTTTGAATTATAGGTGATTAAATAAAAAATAATAATGAAAACAAGTGAATTTTTTATGTAATTTTTAAGAGGTGAAAAATTAATTATGCCATAACTTTTGAAGCACATCATATACTGATTTGAAATTGTATGTGCAATTAGTACTTATGTGTACACCTCAAATGTAGTAGGTAAGAAAAGTGTGCATTAATAAAAAAAAACGAAATGGCAAGTAACTCAATGTCTGTAATTCCACATTTCACAATTTTCAAAATTTTCGGTTTATCGCGTATAGTTTTTGAAGCATTTAAGTTTAAGAACTTTTTAAGTATGTATTGTATACTACAAACAATTACGAATAATTTCATACCTGAGCAAGAGCTGTGCTTTCAGAATAAACCAACTTTTAAAGATAAAATATTCTGCGATCTTGAGCGTAATTTTTATTCCAAAAACACTTTAATTAAAGCCACATTTGGAAAACACGTCGAAACGATCTAAATCTTTCTATAACTGCTAGTCCTTATAAAATTACATATACCTGTAAAATGCTTCAAAAAATTTATCTCTAGAAGTGTGTAAAAACCCTGATTTACTACTCTTAATGATGCTACTTCTTTTAGTCAGAATATTTCGAGAGTGGTATCAAAGCAACTTTTTTTCGACAAATGTTCTGATAGTTGCTCTTACTTAATTGGAGCCTTCTGAATTCAATGGCGTCCTAAGTTTTACCCTATTGGCTCCACTTTTCGAGATAGCGGTACTTGAAACTTTCCTTAAATTTTAACTATTTTATAAAATATTATTTAATATTACCTTAACTATTCCATAAAATCATCGAAATCGGTTCACTAAAACATATAGCTCCCATACAACTGATTGATCTGAGACGTTGTTTTGCGTTATAACTCCTTCAATTAAACAGGTTAAAATTTAGTATAGGTTCAAAATAATATATATCACGCACACAATTTATTATTCAGATATAAAGTTAGAGTTATTGCGCAAAAACACATATCTGAGTAATCAGTTGTATTGGAGCTATATGTTAATGTTAACCTATTTCGAGAATTTTAAGGAATAATTAAGGTAATATTAAAAAACTGCTATGTGCAAAATTTTAGTAAAATAACTTCAAAATTGAGGGAGTTATTTATAAAATAGTTAAAATTTAATCAAATTTTCAAGTACCGTTGTCTCGAAAACCGGAGCCAATCTGGTAAAACAGGGCATGCCATTGAATTAAGAACATCCCAATTAAGCGAGTTCAACTTTCAAAATCTTTCCTCAAAGTTTACAACTTGAACAGCGTAATTTCAACCCAGCTTATTCTTTTGTTTTCTATTTCATGCTTATTCCTCGTCTAACTTTTGAAGCACTTGATGAATA
>NW_016159231.1:63987-92893 GCF_001687245.7 Rhagoletis zephyria | reverse complement strand
GCTCGTAATCGTCAAAGGTCATCGCTCCTCTGCACCGGGAAAAGAGCTTGGTTACGTCAGAGAAATATATTTACTCGAGGTAAGTAAGTTTTTTTAAGTGTAAATGAAATGGTTTTAAATTTTTTTAAACTACGCTAAAATAATCCGAGCTCCAAGAATGAAAAGCATGTTTTACCAATTACGATTTAAATGCCAAGTATGTTGGAACTTGGTATACGGAAATTTGCGAGTTTAACATACTTTCTTACACATGGGTATACATCAGTATTCTATCGTTGTATGAATATCTGACATTTTCCATTTTAGTTAACCATAAAATCTGGAATTAAACTCCAATATCAATTAACGCAGCAAATGAGCCAAATGAAGCAAAAATTAGCAAAAAGATTTTCCTACTCCCTGGAGTTTTAAGCCGCGTCACCACGGTGAATACTTCTGCATATCCCGACAAATTTTCAAACGCAGAAAAAATAATTACCAAAGAAGGCGTTTACAAGGCATAGAAAACGAAAATATTTGGTAAATATTTGCAAAGGCAGATAATAAATTAATATTTTGTACAATGTCATGCTGCAACAACAACGATAACAGCATAAAACAGAGCAACAACAAATGACCAACAGCGAAAAAAAATGTCAAACAATCAGAAGGAAGGAGGACAACAGCAACAAATGACATTTGACAAACATGACAACAGCGCGGTATATATGTACATTAGACTGCATCACCAAAAAAAATTTGCGGTTTTTCCGCCGTGATTACAAAATTTATTTCATTTGAAGATGTCCACCAAAATATTTCGGAAAATAGTTTCTTAAAGAACTTTTTGAAAAAAATCCCCTCAGATGACAAAACAGATTAAGTTTAAAAACCTGCATAAAAATATTTAAAAATCTTTTCAACGGAATTGTGATAATGAGATCTTAGATGCTGTTTTTAACCGTTTTCAAAGATTGATTTAGGAAAAACTTGAATAACTCGGACAAAACTATTCTGACTTAGACTTATTGAGTCTCAGTAGAAAGGTTTTTTCCCACTCTTTTTATTTCTGTGCAAAAAAAATAATCATTCACGCCCAAATATATTTTTCAAATACCAACATATCTTAATTCAACTTGGAATGACGCTCGTTCACCATACCTTTCTCTTTCATGCTTAGAATGAGTTTATTAGCAAAGAAATAAAAAGGGAGAGAAAATACCTTTCCAATGATACCGGAATAGTTTAGGTTCAGTTAATAAAGTTTTTCTTATACCAATCTTTGCGAAAAGTTAAAAAGCAGCATCAAAAATCGCATTATTACGATTCCGTAGAAAATTTAAAAAAATTTATTAAAATATTTTTATGCAAATTTTTCAAGCTTAAACCGGTTTGTCATTTGAATGGATTTAAAAAAAAAAATTTAAGAAACTATTTTGATTCATAAAAAACTCCATTTTTGGAGCTATTTTCAAATCGATCCAGCTCACGTAAAGCTTAATATTCTTCCGAAATATTTTGGCGGAAGTCTTAAAATGTAATAGATTTTATAATCCCAATGGAAACAGCGTATCGACTATTTTCGTATGGGGAGTGATGCAGTCTAATGTACATACTTACATACATACCTAAATATATGCAGCACAGGCTAAGGACACAGCGCTGTTATAGACTCACAGCATCGAACAGTCGCCAAACAATGCAAACACATACTGGCTTAGACGGGGTGACAGCATGGACTCATGCTGTATTGGCTGGCAGGAGGCCATTTGCTTGATGGTTGCGCCGAAAGGCAACTAAATGCCCAGCCAACAAATCAAAGTGCATCGGTGAAATGGGTTTTCAAAATCGACTTTTAAGGTGATTAAGCTAAATTGGCATAAAAGTTGTTGCAACAGCGCAGTTGGTAGTATGTAGGTACACACATACAAGTATGTAAAGAAGAAAAAATAGCAATGAATTCAAAATTTTTAAAACTATAAGCCATTTATGTAGATAAATATGAGTTGCGCTAGAGACGTCAGTTGAAAAAGCCGAGGCACTTAAAACTCTAATCTCAGTATCTTCCGGCCACGTGCTAGTAATTTTTAGTCAAGTTTTGAGTGCGTTCTTACTTATAATGAGAACAGGAAGCGTGTTTCGTAAATTTGAATTTGTTCAAGTGAATATGCTCTCAGTCAGTTTTGATAAACTATTTGTACATACTTGTATATGAAAGTACCTAATAACAATTTGAAGTTTAACAAATTAATGCATTTGAAGTCTACTTTGTCTACTCCGAGCATTTGGTATCACGTATCGATACTTGTGCAGTGTAACTGTAAATAAATATTTTCTAATTCTACTTTAAACCAATTCAGTTTTCATATTTCCTATATGTATCCGTTATTTACCAAGTTGGTTGTTTTTTTGGCAGCGCCCCCTAAATTTTCAGTTTCTGACCTAAAACAAAATATGAGAATAAAAAAGTAATTGTTAAGCAAATAACACAACCGAATTCAATTCTCATATACAAATTTAGGAGTACCGTTAATTTTTTCATGATCCCATTATCGGATCTAAGCCAAATTATTATGGGACCACCTATCCGATGCAAAAAGAGATCGAAATCGGTTGACGTGGTCCAGAGTTATGCGGTAACATACATAAAAAAAAAAACTATTCCGACGAATTGATGGCCTTTTCCTTTTTTTGAACTCGGTTAAAACAACGTTAAATGTTGATGTTAAAGCGTGCCCCAAAGCCGATACATTTCCCATTGAAAACACATGCGGTTTTGCTACAATTTAAATTTAACACATTTTCTTCTAACCCAGTAGGTATATAGAAATGGGAGATATATGCACTTGTAGGAAATTGAACGCTCTAAAAAAAGTTATTTTTTTGAACTTTTTTTTGTGGGATATCTGACCCAGTAGGTATATAGAAATGGGAGATATATATACTTGTAGGAAATTGAACGCCCTAAAAAAAGTTATTTTTTTGAACTTCTTTTGTGGGATATCTGACCCGGTAGGTATATAGAAATGGGAGATATATATACTTGTAGGAAATTGAACGCTCTAAAAAAAGTTATTTTTTTAACTTTTTTTGTGGGATATCGAAGCAACGGACGATATATTAATTAAACTCGAGTCGACAAAAAAATGAACAAGCTTATCGTCCACCAGGGGTGTGTTCGAAGTCGTCATTTTCAAGATTTTTTCCATATTTTACCAATTATATGAATAGGTTAGAACAACTTTAACGCCCAAGTAGCAGCTAAGCGCCGTTTTCGTATCAAAGACCTCGTACGAAACGAAGCGCGATGCAGCGGGGTTGACAAAATTTAGTGATCTTGCATTGCTGTGGACTCATATCCTTTTAGTGTAGTCCTCCTGCACTTCATTAAAGCTGCTAATCGATGATACATCTACAGCCTTCCGTACACAGAATCCCAAACGGCCAATGCCCAGTAAAACTCGTTAATATCTCGCAACTTTGGGCCTTTACATACTTATACGGCCTACATGAGTTTGACTACATAGGTCCAACCACATAGCAACGTGAAAAAATTTCCCTCTTACAGTTTCAATTCGTGGTGAGATCTGATCCTCGATTGCGACCTTACAGCCTCATTCTGGGAATGTAAAACTAATTCTACTTCGACATGGCTAATATTTATATTCAAAAGAATTCCGCACTTTAGCCGTTTATTTTGAAAGTGACTTATGTAGGTCATTGCATGTTGTTTGACTTGATATGTCCCCTTGTGGCCCGAAAAAGTGCACTGCAGTCTGCAAGACACAAGTCGTTAACATCCCTTTGACAGAAGCAAACCGAGTATGGTGTAGGGGATTTGAAAAGCTCAGTTTGTCCCTAAGTTAATATTGGGAGAAATTAAACTAATAAGTAGGTCTGAATGATTTAAGCGATTTAGAAAATGGTTGCCCGTCTTTGAAATAAAAGTGGCGCATATATTTCTCCTAGTACACGATTGTAAGTACTAGCAGCTGGTCATGCAATAAGACTGCTTGGCGCGAGATAGTTTAACTAGGACTACAGATTCCATTTAGAAATAGAAATTAATATTTCGACATTAAGAAAAATCGAATGGGGAATTACCACTGATATATGTATATATATATGAACATCTGAATACACAATTTCGAGATACTAGTGCAAAGTAATAATAGGCCTACACAGATGGCAGGGAGGATCCGGATCAACTCGGAATAACATCTGGAATTAACGGCAGCAAATCCTCAAAATTAGTGCGATTCAGCAGAATATTCGATGGCAGCACTGACAAAAACGGCCAGCTGTTGGTTATTGTACAAGTAAGAGAGTGGTGAGACCTGCGTATTTTTTTTGTTACTTGATTTATAAATTTTAATCAGATCTGTTAAAAAATGATTAATAATCATAATTATTATTAATTAAAGCAGGTTTTTTGGGTAACCGTCTAATGATTAAATACCAGTATTTGCACCTTCTTAATGATTTGTAATTAATTACTTTCAAAGAAGAAAATTAATTAATTAATTAATTTTAATTGTTACTTTCGATTATTTTCAATTGTTTTTGAATTTTTTCAATTACATGATTAATATAATTATTTAATTACTTTTGATTTATTTTAATTGCATGATTAATATAATTATTTGATCATTTTCAACTTTTGAATAATACATTGCCACGCATTAATATACATATGATGACAATCAATACAGTAGCATAAGATAAATGCACAAGGAGAATAACAACAAGTAAGAAAGTCTAAGTTCGGGCGGAGCCGAACATTAAATACCCGGCGCAAGTATTAAATATATGTTTTCCACCTTTCCGAAAGCNCCTAAGTCTATATGTAAGATCTTCTCCAATGTGGCCTCTACAAAATTATTTCTGAAAGTATTAATGAATAGCAAAGACAGTTGACAATGTCTGTAATAAATCATTCTGCACTTGTAAAATACAGTACAAGTATTTACTCGTACAGTTAATTTGGTTTCAGTTATTTAATACCACCTTAAAAAATTAGCCCGCCAACACAGCTTTGTCTATTTGGAAAATTAATAAAAAATATTCAAATAATTAAAAAAATTTAATTTTTAAAAAAATTATTTGATTATTAGAATATTTTTGATTTTTTTTTAATGTCAATTAGTTATGACTTTTTTTTGATTAATTTTAATCAGAATTAATTATTAGTTGCTGGGTTTTGTAAGAAAATTATTAATCATTAAATTAATCATTAAAAATAAAAAATGCAAAAAAATTAATGATTACTAATCCTAATGGAAATTTAACAGCTCTGATTTTATTTTACTGTACATTGTTTTCTTCTGTTTTATTTTATTTCCCACTATTTATTTACTTATTAGTTAATTTAAATTTTTAGATAAAGTTTTATTAAAAAAGTTCACAACAACTAACTAACAACAACATTAAAAAATTAAATTAATAATAGATGAATTAAAAATAATAACAAATGTAAATTCCACTGGCCGTGGGATTCGATCTGCCGTCTGTCAGGGTACAATTTTGATCAGATCAACTGCGCCATTAATCCGTATCAACGTAGCCGTCTGTGTATGCTATAACAGTAAATTACTACTTAGCAATTTAAAAGTTATTCGTTATTGAACAGAAAACCACATCAAAAACCAAAATAATAACTTACAGGATGGAAAATAAATTTAGTACACATACATATGTATATAGATACTTAGGTATGTAGTACAAGCTGAACATTTTCATATTTATTTAAAAACTTCATTGCATAAAACTTTATAGAAAATATTTAAATAAATATGAATGTAAATCTACTATCTACCTATTTACATATATAAAAACATTAATTCAAATCATTAAGCCTGCGGAGTACATATATATGTACATATCCGCATATACATATATATATGCATAGTCACTATGTAGTCTGCATGTGCACGATATGCATAATGGCGTTTATATGTTGGCATTTTTATTATTTGTTTATTGTGGCGCATTAACAATTATTTTTAAGTACCAACAGCTATACAGCCACTGCAAAAGTAACAACAACAACAAAAACAACAACAACAGCAAAACTTTCAATCATAGCACCAACCAACGCATCCAACACGTCCACATGCAACGCCCATTTGCGAGTAATTACCCACACCATTGCACCGCACTGCTTCTGCACCATTTTCCCATACTTCGCCTCACATGACTATGACTCCTACTCGGATCTACGCGGATAGCACAGGAACTGGCAAGCGCGCCGACCGCCTCCATTATAACATGCAAATGTCCGTAATTTTGAATAATTACTAACGTTCCTAAATGTGGTCGCAGTTATTGCATGTATGTATGTACAAAGCTAGCGAGCTGGCCGAACGTTCAACTGAGGATAGTTCGCTGGAAATAAATAAATAAAACGCAACCGAAAAGTAAATGAAATGCAATTTGCCATCCTCGCCAAGCATATTTACTGATGTTGTAGCGTTGAATGAGCAGTTGTCACACGATGTGTGGTAATTTACAAGCGTAGGTACAAGGATATGTAAATAATATTAACATATGTACCTACATATACATATACCCAATATGCACAAAGCAAACATTTTTCCGGTCTTTGAGAAATTCTTGATTTCCAACAACATTTTTCCCATTTTGCCATTTTGTTGGAGACTGGGTTGGTTCTTCAATTGAGGCACACTTTAAAATCAACATTGGACCTTGGAATTTTTATTGGATCTCCACTCGAGCTCCAACCCAAATGTTTAATGGATATACATAGATGTACCTCTTCGTACATAGGTATGTGCTTATATGATGGCAATCACACAAACGTAAGAGAATTTTCATTTGTACATACAGCCATGCATAGTATGTATGTATGTTGTGGCACGACGTGGCATGCCGCATGAACAACCCGCCTAACTTGCACCAGCCATTGCGTGCTTATCAGTATCCTGCATATGTTTACCTTTGGCATACTCATGTCTCCACTTCCACGCAAACATTCATACATAAATGTATGTACATCGAGTATATACATATGTATGTACATAATTGTACAATGCCCCTCCCTGCTCGTCTATCGAACACTTTAACACATTTAGCACTCCGTAGCTTTAACAACCATCCAGAGCCGCCATTACGGAGCACTGTGGCGTGGCCAAAACGTAGCCGCTACGATTGCATTTATTTGTAGTGGAAGTCAATTCGTTGTTTTTTTACATACTTATATTCATATATATATACCTTTGTATGTACGTAAGTACAAATGCATTTGCACTTGTGATGATTTCATACCTCTGATATAATTATCAAAATGTGCTATTGACTTCATACATACTTATGTATGTACATGTATTTCTTTTTTAGAAAACTTAAAACTATCAAAATAAAATAAAACTAGTAAATAGGTATAAGTTCGGGCTAAGACGAATATCCGGCTTACAAACTCGTAAAATTTTAATTTTTTGCGCATTTCTGATAATAGCCATTATACAAGTTAGTGGTGGGCGAAATTGTTTTTACTAAATGTTAAGTACATAGTTTGTTTGCAAAGAAATAAAAAGAGCGAGAAAACAACTTTCCAATGATACCTCATAAGTATAAATCGGAATAGCTTTGGCTGAGTTATTCAAGTTTTTCTTAAACCATTCTTTGAAAAAAGATTATCGGAATCATGACATTGTTTTTTTTTTTTAATATTTGTATGCAACCCATATGCCCATGCCCATGGATGCAGGGGCGAGCTACTTGAGCCTCAAGGCTGCTCTTTTGTAGGGGCGTTTCATTCGGGTGTCCTCAGTAGACATCCGTCTTCTCGTTTGCAAAACTTTACAAAAAATTACGTAGTATGACAATCGCATTAATATTAACTTCAAGTCGAATTCCGTTAACAAGAAACGGAGCATAATTAAATTTATTCGTTAGTTGCCGCGTTTCAAAAGTCAAAAACTTTTCCAATAAAATCTCACCGTTTTCATCCTTAGCCTTTTGCCTACTTTTCGCTTTCTTATGTAACCGTTAAAGTAGAACCTTCGTCACATCAATTAACCTCTCGCTTAAATATTGAAATTAAAAATATGTTGGCTTCTTGACAGTTCTTCAAATTCATTAGCTGTCTGGGTTTGATCAAAAATGTTTGCAGTTGAAAATTTGACGCGGCAGTATTTCTCTCGCCCCCTCCCCCCTCCACCAAGTGCCCCAATTAGTAGGGATTTGAGCAACTCGCCTTAACCTGTGACTCGTCATTCAGAGAGTCAGTTTACTGTCACTGGTGACCCACCGAATCAACAGTGTTAGCCGCGATATCCGGAACTACATATATATGTGCATACATAAATACATATATATGTACAAGCATGCACTTTCGCGCGCTGATTCCCTTCTTGCTCTTCATTTCTCGTAATCTACTTCTTCCATTTCCTTTTCCTCTTGCTCTGTTCCTCTGTGTGCTGCGGAGCTCTTAAGTGCGTGTGATTTTTGTAATTTGACACTTTTCTCCAATTGATTGCCTCAAATCCGCTCAAGTACCACATATGTATGCGTATGTTTGGTTGGGTGCTTGCCTGCCGACTTTCTTCGCTGCCGCCACTTTCTACACACAAACGCTCCCCTAACACGCTGCCTTGTGTCAAATGTGTAACCCCTGTTGGGTGTACAAATGTCACTTTGACACTTCAACGTGTGTGTTCGCGCGCAAACGCTGTCTCGCTATACGACAGCTCAGCCAAAGAAGTTGCCAAAGCAGTGGCGGCGTTTGTCACCAAATGTCACAGCGGAACAATGTGAAGCTGGGAGAAAACTGAAAAATACAACAACAACAAAAACACGAAAAGAGTCCTGCTTTCTTTGCTAAAAACAACAATACTCTAAAAAAGAGCAAGAACAACAAGTCGAATTCAAGTGGCTTGTTAGGCATCACAGCGATATTTTAATTTATTGCACTTGTTATTCATGCCAACTTGAAGCACCCAGTCAAGTGTCTTCCCTCATTCTCCAAGTGCCCTGCGACCATTGAAAAGAGACTTCGGATTTTGTCCTTCTTAAGGGTACCTCTCCTTTACTGCAGCTAGAAGATAAACATTAGGATTGTTGTTAATTGGAGAATGAAAATATGTCAAAAAGAAAGTACCGAAATCCACTTGTGCGACTTTCTTTGACAGTTCGTAATTCGCATTCTGGTGACAGTTGACAGTTGGCGGAGATTATTTGATGTTTAACACCGATAAGTGGAGCGGCTTGCACAAAGTGTTAGTCATCGATGGTAATTAATAAATTAAGTGCGCTTAGAATTATGTTAAGTGGAGTTTATTTCCTTTTTGTTTTCCTTTGTTTGAAAATAAGCTGCACATTAGCGTTTGGAGTATGCGCATTTAATATTTTTACTTATATAGTATTGTGGTATTGAACAGTTTTAAATTAATATTCGTTTGTTGACAGATGCAACTTTGGCGGAACTGAAAACAAAAACACTGAGGACCACACAGAAACTGGATGATACTTACTCGTGTATATGCCACTAACTTAGTACATACACATGCAGATGTATGTTGGAATTTTTTAATTTTAGTTGCATACGCATACTTCTACATTTAAAATATGCGAAACTACCAGCCCAATTCTGAACGGAATCTCGCATCCTCCTATTCTGCATAAGATTTTTCGGGGATTTTTTTTTAATTTTTCCTATCTTTATATCAAAACTAACTTGCGAAAAAAGTGAGTTTCCCGCTGCCACAAATACGAATGATTATGGAAATATAATATAAGTGCTGTGACGTAGCAAGTGGCATAACCTCAAGTTTAGAATTTTGGGTACATATCACTCTATGTATAGTAAACCCAATTTTTTACTTAAAGAGCATTTTTAGCAAACCACTGTCATAGAAGCTGACTTTGCCTACACTATTTTTTAGTCAACGCCTTTAGGCGATCTAATATTACAACATACATACATATGTATAACTTAGAGTCATTACTTACTAGACGCCCCGTTTGCTGTGGTTCCACGATGTAGATACAGGCCATGGGCGTACGCTGGTACGGGCTGGGGAAGGCGCAAAATTTCATTGTAAGTTTAAGGATTTTCAAATCCCGATAATTTATCAACTCAGAACGTCATTTTCATCTTACCTTTGTTAGTCTGATAAATTATGTTTATCCATTAGCGCACACAAGGGGTGGGTTTTGGGGTTCAAACCCCCCCTAAAGCTAATAACCTGAAATACAAACTGTATCCTGAAGCCAGCTCTCAAGAAAAATCACAAGAAATATTTTTTATTATAAAGCACTTTGCTTTTGCTGTAAATTTTCTTGAAGAAATAAATATACGAGCATTTTTTTCTTGAGAGATGCAAATTGATTTAAGAAATTTTGATAGAAGAAAATTCCTATTCCATTTCTTGTGCGCCATTTTATATGAATTTTTCGTTTTTTTTTGAGAGCTCTTAAAAGTTTAACTGCGAATGAAACCTAAAAATATGCAATGCATACTCACTTACTGAGCCTAAAAGAGTTTACAACTGATATGTCCTTAACAAGGATTCGAAGATTTAATTTGCCCACTTCGAATTCGTTCCACCAAAATTGCCTACATAACAAAAATTCAAGTTCATTTAATTTTCTCGGTATTCGAAATATTAAAAAAATTAGGCAATCGTAAAAAATCACCATCTCATTCGAAAACCAGAAACCAGATATCGAGGAAAATGAACATTAAAACTTTTCTTTTTTTTAATTTTTTTATTACTTTTGCAAGTTGAGCGCATCTTGTGTTTATAGAACTTTATATTAAACAAGTAATTTCAAATTACGGGAAGACCCTTGAGGTACCATCTTTCCAATAAAAAAAAAAGAATTATTGAAATCGGTTCACGTGGTCCAAAGTTATGCGTCAGCATACTATTCCGACGAATTGATAACCTACCCCTTTTTCGAAGTCGGTTACAAATGTTTGAGTTTTTTGCTAATTTTATGTAAATAAATGCAATTTATGAAACTTCAAAAAGTTTATTTATTTATTACATACTGTACATAAAACTTGCATAAATGTACTTTAATGATCATTCTATCTGAAGCGAATTTTCAAAAGTATAAACCCCTCGCAAAATATATTCCTGGGTGCGCCCCTGTGTTTATCAATAGATAATTGGTGCTTTTTTCCTATACAAGAAATAAATTTTATGATTTCAATCATATCGCTCATTTACTTCAATCTAAATGGTAAAATAAAATTATCTTTTAATATTTTCAACTTAGTTTGCAATTGTTATTTAGGCTATATGCTTAGCGTTCACAGGGGTTTTGTAGAAAAAACAAAAGTGATATCGTCAATGAAATAATTCATCAACTTGCTGAAGAACCTCGAAGATTATTGTTTAAATAAAAAACAACGCAGAAATGATAATTCTGGTGTAAACACGAAGTCGCATTTTAAAATTTGTATGCAAGTGAAGGTAATTAACAAGTTTTCCCTTACCCTTCAATAAGTTTATAATAGACTTCATGGAACTTCAGCTCCTTTCTAGGGCCCGGTACAACTCACTTGTTACAATAAAAGGAGAAAAATGTATGAGTCAAATTGTTATAAATTTTTTAATAACTATATTTTAACATTTCTAATAAAATTGCATTACGCGTTTAGGACATGCTCTCTTATCCAGAAGTAATAACTTTGAGCGAGTTGCTAAAAGTCGCTTAATTATGTAAGATCGAGCAGTATATATATATATATTTATATATATTTTTTTTGTTGTGTTTGTCTCTGCCCAAGGGAATTTTTTAAAATTGTTAAATATTACCGAAAACTATAAATTTAAAGAAAAATAGATTTTCCATAGATTTTGCATAGGAAATATTTGATTTTCTTAATTTGGATCGTAGTATTACTATTAAAATGGTTGCCCGGGTTCAAAATTGTATAAATGCTAAAATGCTATGAAGGTTGGGTTAGTTTGGAGTGCATTGCGAATTCTTATGGGTTCCATTTACAAGCGCAATTCACAAAGATTGGCAATCAGCCGTGCGATTAGCCCCTCAGCAAAGCGTCCAAGTTGGTGAACAGCTTTGAGTGCAGTCGTCGCGAATTTAATGCAGTACAAGAATCACATACAGCTGCGATAGAATGGAAATGGAAAATATGTATGCCTTTTGGTGTCCAAAACACCACAATCAGAGCAGATAAGTGTGTCACTGGAAGTTGCGAACATTAATTGTTGGCGAAAAAGTTGGACCAAAAAGATAAAATTAAAAAATGTTTATATTTGTTTCTTCTACTTATGGAATTATGCAATCCACGGTTAAATTTCACCGAAAGATCTTACTTTGCCATGCACAAAAACGTGCCTTTTGGCCGTCAACACATAAAAATTCGTGTAAACCTGACTACTGGTAGTAGAGAACTGGTTGTTTTTTTTAAGTATTTGAAGAAAATCTAGTTATCCAAATAATCAGGGACTAAAACTAACTTTAAACTTAAAAATTATTATGAGAAAACTGTCGCTCACATACATATGTATGTATACATACTTCCAAATACCAATATATTTAACTTTTTGAGCTTTTGTTTTAAATCATGAGAAAAATGATATGAACTACCAGCTCCTTTTGAACTCATAAACCTTTCTTTGGCAGATATTTTTTCGGCTTTTCGTAACAGTTATAATTGGACTTTTATTTTTCTATCCTAAAGTAAAGTTACGTATGAATGTACATATGTATAATAAAATATATCGTAATATTTTGTAGAAAATTAACTTAAAATGCTGAAATATGGATAGGGGTAAGTTGGCCCAGTAACAGAATGAACTTAGTAAACTTGCGTTTTTTGCAATTGACAATTATTCGCCAAAAGCAATTCCTGCCGATAAAAATATCATGCAGTAAAAACTATTTTATCGGCAGGAAAATATTATGTTTTTGAAAATAAATAACCAATTATACATACTTTTACTTATACCTAATAAAAGAATTTGGTTACCAAAGAAAGACAAATCAAAAATACTTTATGGAAAGGTGAAAATCGACCTTACAACAAAATTTACAACAATGAATTTGCCAAAAGATGTGTGATGAAACTATGAATTTTCCACAAATTGTTTCTCTAACCTGAAACTCTACAAAAAATATTATTCGCCATAAAATAGATATCTGACTTATATTACATATTTTTAGAGCAGGTTTCTGAGTAGCTTTCAAAATTTGTTTGAGAACAAAATTTATGCTTAAATATCAGATACATTTTTAAACGGTCCTTAAAGTGTATTTTTTGACGATAGTTAAATTTTTTGTCTTATACTCGTATTGGCTTTTATTTTAGGAGAGACAAATAAAAGTCGATGTGGTTGGTTGGTTGGTAGAGCAGCGTCGCCTGAGCACATGCTCAGGACCCAAATAGTGTTGATAGCAACATTTCGATATGTTTTCTTTGATTTTTCCTTCTTTCATGACTTGTCGGTTTCGTCAAACCCTTTGGATTTTTCGATGAATCTACTTAGGCTAGTAATGGTGCATTTGGACATCTCCCTAAGATTTTAGATGGAAAAAATCCCGAGTGTGTCATTCCTTATTCGTGCCAATGCTGGGCATTCGCATAGATAATGTAGGATCATTTCCTTACTTTCCTCAAAACTACAGCTATGGCGTCGAGGGTTGTTCAGAAGGCCCATGTTCCCCAATGTGCCAATGTCCCATTGTCGTGGCTGTTAACTTGACTACAGCTATCCTCGACCTCCTTAGAAGTTCTTTGGCTTGTCATAATGCGGCCACGTGTTCCTCGCAATTCTGCAGGTTTGGGGGTTGTTTCAACGAACATCAGCCACAATTTATTGTCTCTGCTTCAGAGTCATCAAGAGATGATTCGGTGTTAGCCCACCCCTTCAGCCCACTAATTTCGGTGTATGTATGTATGTTCCTATAGCCGGGAACCCAGATGAGGGAGATGTCTGTAAACTCTGCCGGCTTAAGGCACATTTCCAGTCTCTGACTGTTTCAGACTTTGTTATCGGTGAAGCATGTGCCAGAAGTGCCATCTGAGAAAATTTATGATTTTCGTACTCCTACGCAGTTCTTCTCTAATGATTTACAGGCCTTTCCGATTCCCAGTACTTCCGCCTGGAAGATGCTACCAAAGTTCAGTAGTCGGAACGAGAGAGAGAAACATTCAACGTTCCTGAGAACACCCCCGCACCCACACCGCAGTCTATTTTGGACCCGTCAGTACCGATTTCAGTGCAATTCTTATCGACTATCCTGCCCCTACTCCAATACCGTCTAGAAGGAAGGAAGGATTTCAAGAGTAGTATCTTGTCATCATTCTGACATATCTCAAAAAACTGGTTAATGTGGTGGTGCCGATCGTTCACAGTGCCGGCTTTAGGGTGCGGCGACCCGGGGCGCCACGTCGGAATGTAATGTGTGGAGCGCGCATCCGTTTATTTTATCGAAATACATATTTTTTGAGATCAAAAGATCAGCTAAATTCAGTGTTTGCTATCTTCATCGTTGTAGACGGCATTGTAACAAAAAAATTATACTCTGTAATTCTCGCTTTAATACAAATTAGTGCTGCGGCGGAAATTAACACGCAGTCATTTTCCAAACCACGAACGCGACTAAAAGCATTAGCAGACGATGGAGTTGTTCATCCGCATCAATTCTGAATTATTTCAATAACTAACTGCAATTGGTCCGGATAAAGTCCGTCAGCTCGTCCTCGAATTTTCGATGACAACACTGACCAAAACGGCCAGCAGTTGTCTATCGGTCAATTAAGCAAATAAAGCAAGTGAGTTTTGCATCCGTGGTAGGACCCAGGTTCGATCTCCGGGTCGGGCGATTGCCAAAATTTATTTATTTTTTTGTTGTTTTGAATTTTATTTATATATGTACATTAGACTACGCTTTATTTTGCAACTTTGTCCTACAAAGCAAGACACCCCCAGAAATGTTCATTTGGAATTTTTCCCAAAGGGGTCAACGTTGCTTATAAGTCAGTGGAAAGTTTCATATATTTTAATGGCACTTGATGTAGTTTTGTCCCCCGATGTCAAAAATTGCTAGAATATGTTTAAACCTCCCCAAATTTAAAAGTTTTTGAGGTTTTTCCCACGATAATTACAATTTTCTATGTTTTGAGAAGTTTATTTTTACCCCAATAAACTTAGATCAGAGGGGTACGAAAAAAAATTGTAGTATCGGTATTTTGATGCAGTTTTCTTTCATTTGACACGTATACCATGGATCTACATTTCATATAGGAAGATTCCGCCATCTTGAATTTTAGTTTTTTTTTTGCGATTTGCAAGCGTATTTTGCAATTTTCAAAAAAAATTTCGGTTGAGTACAAATTTGTAGAGAATTAAACTTCCCAAATTGTTTATATATGTATAGGTTAGGTTAGGTTAAGTGGGCGGCTCTGAAAAGAGTTCACTCGGAGGCCACAAAGGTCCATTGCGATGCCCAGGGGGGTTTCCCAATGCCTTCCCTGCATGTTTTTGAACCATTTCGATTCTCTGGCGAATCCGAGCAGTCCCTCCAGTGGAGCTTTCCCTAAGGTATCCAGGCTCTCGAATAAATGGTCCCCAAGAAACTTGAGGCGCGTTCTTCGGAGTGCTGGACATTCACAAAGGAAGTGCTGGACGGATTCTACCTCCTCCTCATCTCAACAGCTTCTACAGAAATCGTTATGCGGTGCTCCGAATCTGGTGGCCATGTGGCCGATGGTCATTTCCTGGGACACCATTGTGTCCCGGGACCCAGTAAAGGTTGATTATGTATTGCTGTAGAACTTGTAGGGATCTTCGGCATTCCTTAACGCATATCGGAGAATTTCCCAACGACCAAAATGACTAAGTCATCCGCCTAGGCAACGACCTTGACGGCTTTCGATATGCGAAGCAGGAATTCGTTAAGTACGAGGTTCCACAGCAGGGGAGATAACAACCTCCCTTGAAGTGTGCCACGTGTGGCCGTTTTCCTTACTTCTGCTGTTCCCAGGGAGCCATTGATGCTTCTGGTGCTCAACATATTGTCGATCCAGAGAGTGGTCAGTGGGTCCAGTCCTACGACCGCCATGGAGCAGTTTATGGATGCCAAATTAACATTGTTAAAGGCGCCTTCCACGTCCAGAAAGGCTGCCAGTGCGTATTCTTTGTGGGACGTATGTATAAGCCTAAAAAAAAAAATCATTTTTTTATTGTAAATAATTCGCAAAAAGTGCGAACAATTTTTACATTGCCACGGTTTTCGCCATTTTTCAAAAAACTCAAATTTCATTTTTCAAATTTCTATTCAAATACGTAGCATAATAACTTTTGTTCGAACATTATTTTTGTGCGACGCTTAGCTCGCGGCCGGAAACGTGCTAGAAGGGAAGCGGCGTGAAATTCATGTCCACATCACGTCAACTGGTACAGTTCGTTGGCCAAAATTCTATAGGACGATTTACAAAAATTAAGGTCTTAAAATGATCGCATAAATAAATGTCCCCCATTGAAAACACTGTGGCCCTCTGAAAAATTCAATATGGCGTCTCAAATATGGCATCTAAACTAACCTTAAAGTAGATTTTCCTTTACAACTTTTGAGCCACCAGAGAACCCAACACTAAAAGAGAAAATTCTATGTGTCAAATAGAAGTACACGGCATAAAAAGTTCGCTACTACAAATTCTTTTACTTCGTACCAATTTTATTTAATTTTACTGGGTTGAAATTTAACTTTTCGGATCCTATAAAAATGTAATTTTACGTGAGAAAAACCTCAATAACTTTAAAAGTTGGCAAGGTTTAAAAATGTTATAGCCATATTTGACATCGGGGACAAAACTACCTCAAGCTCCATTAAAACACATTAAATTTCTCACTTACTTATAGGACGACATCCGTTTTTTTAATACATATATAAAGTTTTCATAGTGTTTTAACTGTTTTGGAAACACATTAAAACCAGGTTTTACAAACGGTTGTATCGCATTGTCTGAGAAAAATTAATAAACACTTTAGGGAGCTATGTATTATGGAGAAAAAGCAAAATTTCCACAAAAAATGGGTTTTGGGTACTTTCAGAACACGTTGCCTAAAGATCTTTTATTTATCAAATTTGTCAGGAAATTAACTTAAAAAAAACGCATGGTCCAGAAAAATTAGTTGGCAGATTTTTCAGCAACGCTCATATGTACATATGTATGTATCTTCACCACTCAAACCTTTTAGAATATTTGAAAAATTAAATAATTGTCAAAGATGTTGAGAACATTTTCAAGTAATGCTCGCAAAACTTATATGTATGCACATGTACGTACGTATGTATCTATGTATGTGTGTACATATTTACCCTGCAAAAAACGGGACTAATCCGGGATGACTCGCAAAGGAAGATGCGACTAATACCACTTTTGATCTCTTTACATGGAATGAATTGTTCACCTTTATACCCGAACGGGTATAAAAAGCGACTAGTCACTTTTAAAAAATAAAAATAAAAATTTGCACCCGCTGAGATTCGAACCGGGTTGCTCAGTTTGGTCGAATACTCTCTCTGTGTGCCAACGCCGCACATGAAATTTCATTGACTAAGTGCGTACATATCATTAAATCATTAATAGTACCCGTTAGAGAAGAGTTGGGGACTAATTGACCTCCAATTCTACCCTTAAGGGATGAGTCGAGACTAATTGACCTCCATTAGTACCCGTATGAGACTAGTTGCGACTACTTAATGCCCAATCGTACCCGATTGAGAGTAATCTCGGAATATCATCTTTAAAGATTAGTCGCACAATTTTATGTAGGGTACTTGCATATATACGTATAAACATGTCTACAACAACAACAGAAAAGGAGTTAACAACGCAATTTCAACAGTTCAGCGCTAAAGTCAACGCTTACCGACAACAATGACGGCAACGCAAACACAATATCCCACGCACACGCATATCTCGGAACTTGTAGCCACTCAGCGACATCAACGCCAAAGGCACATCATTAATAAAGAAAAAACAACAACAACACTCAATGCACAGCGAAAGGACAATGGCGTTGCATTCGCTATGGAGTGAAACTCTGAAGCAGACTTGCACCAATTACACTCAATATATGCTTTAAAGAAGCAACAAAAACAGCAATAACATTGCATATAAGCAATAAATAGGAACGTGTTGGAAATTAAATGAAACATAAGCCACTCAATTGGACGAGAAAGGGCGAAATTTGAGTAGGTAAAATTAAGTTGTAAAAAATTGAGCGTCGAAAGCTGTTTTGAAAACACAGCAAAAGCAGAAGCGAAGTGAAAAGCAACAATGTTTAAAAACCGCAACGAAAGCGTTTACACTTCATAAAGGCAATGAAAGTCAGAAAAACCATACAGGAGAAAAAAAACTTAAAAAGAGTCTCAGATTCACTAGACTCTCGCCACTCGCACGCGCGCGCTGCAAAAGGAGGTACATATCAGACTGAAGCCCAACAAACCAGTCTGGGAGCTAAAATATAATAATAAGCTGATACTATGTATGGCTGTAGGTATGTGTGCATATAAACTGCACTGCGAACGAATGAGAAGCAAACATTCCGCACGCAACGCGCCGACATTTTTAATTGTGAATGAATTATGACATACGGCCGAGCAATCACCACCCGACGTAACCATCACACCAAAATTATGCGCCATTACTGCGTGCAACTGTAGCAACAACTCATAGCTCACTTCGGTGAACTCAAGAGAGAGCACATACAAATAACGTTTAACACTGCCGCAATGTTGCCAGCTTTTCCACGCCAAATGCTTTATGTTTGTTGTTATTCTTCCCTTTGAGGCACAGCCCACTCACGCGCCAACAACACTTGTTTGCCCTTTATTGAGCTGCGGCGCTCTCAAACGACTTACATTGGGTTGTGGTTGGAGGATGTGAGGCAAATGGGCAATCGAAAAAAAAAAAACAGTATGTGCAACACCAACAACAAATTCACACAAACGACCGGCTCTCAAATCGCGCAAGTTGGCTATAGAACGCTCTCGCTCTGACTTGCTGATAGCTGCGTGCGCACTACTTTCCTTGCGCACAGCTTTGCTCGATTGCTCTTAACTTTGTTGGCTGCCGAATGCGCTCTGCCTTCCAGTAGCAACCGCTATAATTATCCAACCACTAAATTCAAATTGGATTTTTTCCAATTGCAGAGCGGTTGTAAAGCGCTCTCTCGTAAACCCTTGCTAACTGTTGTCGCCCGCCATAGTTGCAGCAGTCGCACTGCTCGTACCAACATCTTGCCGCAATATACGACGCCTGCTGCGCTCTTCCAACCAACCAGCACATTGTTGTTGCAAAGAGGCAAGTGTTGTTGTTGGTGCCGCCACGTACAATGCTTGCATGTTGCTGCGCACATACTTCCTTCCTCTTCCCACTTACAATTTTTCAAAAACAATTTTTCCCTCCATTGCTGTTTTTTCGATCGCTCTTATTAACGCTAACTCTGAGCCACTGACTGGTTGTTTTTGTTGCTTTTTTTCTTGATATTTTTACACTTGTGTATAAGCGTGTGTGCGCTTAACTTTGTGCATGCGTGTGTTTGTTGCGTTCTCAACCTACCAGATACACTGCTCAAACTAGTTTCCACAACGTCTGCCACCGCTCGCCACAGCAAACAACACCAACAACGCTGTGCTTTAGCTGTCTGCCTGTCTGACTGCTGTTGGCAAGTTGTGCACCTTTCCTTGCCGCAGCAAGCAGTCAGTTCGTCGTCGTTTGCCTTTCGTTGTGCACATGCCCGTTTTCGTCGCTCGTCATTTGTATGTCGTGTGTTCGCCGTCGCCGTTAACAAAGCGTTTTTCTCACACATTCTTGTTTGGTAGCAGGAAAATTGTGTACTTAACGGCAAATAGTTGTGAAAGAAACCAACTGAAGAGTAGTAGTCGAGCGCGTTTTCAAGAAGTGTTCACCAAGGGACGAAGAGAATATGTTAAACGCAACAATAAAAACAAACACAACAGTGGCAAGACAGTTAACAAATAACTAAACTAAATTAACAAAAATTCAAAGCAAAAAATAAATAAAA
Organism: Rhagoletis zephyria; assembly: GCF_001687245.7. Taxonomy (NCBI): domain Eukaryota; kingdom Metazoa; phylum Arthropoda; class Insecta; order Diptera; family Tephritidae; genus Rhagoletis; species Rhagoletis zephyria. The sequence continues at coordinate 72,881 of NW_016159231.1, read as the reverse complement.
AATAACGAAGTGCAACAACAAATTACTTATAGTTTTAAATTCCACCACATAAAGTCGTCTTAATACATTTTTTCCTAAATAAAAATATGTGCCGATGCTTAGAGAAACAAGTGCTGCATTAGTGTTATTTTAAATTTCGGAAAAAAAGAAAACAGAAACAACTCCCTTTTCGGCAGTCGCTTATAGCGTTAAATAGCCAAAATTAATTTTTCTCACCCATCATACGCCCAGGCTGCCAAAATGCTTGTTGGCTCACATCCGTATCTGTGCAATGGCGTACTGCCGTCTACGGTGCCCAATGCGGCTGCTGCTGCTGCTGCTGCCGCCGCCGCTGCGGCTGCCGCGGCTGTTGCAAATTCGAATGGCAACAATCCAAATCAGACTCAAACAATGGCGGGTAGTAAAAATGCCGCCGGCTCTGCGACAGATTTCTCAATAGCTGCGATAATGGCCAGGGAAGATGCCTCCAGCCGGGAGTCCTCCATACGCAGTGCAAGTAAGTAAATGTGTGATTAAAATGTAGATAAATGTATTTAAGTGGAAAGATAGAAGGAAAAGGAATATGGGAAGCCTACGTACATACGTGACTACACACATATGTAAGACCTTATATATCTGTGGCAATTAGCTTTGAGATTTTTAGAGGAAGGAAACTAACGCAAACGCGAGTGTTTGTCATTTTATGATAATCGAATATCCAATTGTTGATCAGATTTGTAAAAATCTTCGTGATATCTTCCTGGTCAGATCAACGTGAGTACCTTCAAATGTAGAACATAATGCCTTTGGCGCCTCAGTCGGCTTAAGCGGCTATTGCATGGGTCCGCAGATATGCAGACAATTTCAACAGAAGTTATTGCTTCATTGATTTGCAAAATTACTTTGACTTATTCTTTAGCTTGCTGTTAAAAAAGCGCAAAAGGGTTTCAATGCGTTAAGTTGGAAATGAATGTGGCCCAGATGAAAATTAAAGCTTTGTAGTGTATTCAAAATAAGCCAGGCGTACATAAGTTTTGAATCAAGGCGAATCTATACAAGGTGGTATTACCGGAGCCGCTGATTTCACCTTACCTTTTGTCAAAATGATGTGTTTGTTGTAATTTTGTTTTGTACGGATTGTCAGTGGCGTATAATTTGTTGCTGTAGTTTTTGTTTTGGTTCTGCCAACACCACCTTGTGTACATTCGCCTTGCTTTGAATTTTTTCTTTTCTAAAAAGTGAAATGAAACGTTAATTTTTATACGAGTAAATCGCACCAGAGATATAAGTTCTGAATTTAGATATGAGAAAATACCGACGGCTTTTTATTTTGAACCTGCCTTTATTTTGAAATACTAGTTCAAAATATAGATATCAGTTTATAATAATTCGCATAGAGCCGAACCAGTGCGGTATCAATGTACATACATTCAACTTCGGCCAGAAATCTTCGAAGCTCCTGAAGAGATAGCAACGAAAATAAATGACAAATAAGCAACCAACAAACGACCCAGCTCCTGGCTGGTATTTCTACTTTGGAAATTTAAATATCTTGCAAAATAGTGAAGTTAGTGCACTGCATCGTTTTGCCTTTGGCTAAGCAATCGCAATCAGAAATGCAAGACTTTTCCGAGGCTCTGAAATTTGTGGAAGGTTCTATTCAGCAATTTCAAGAGATGCGACAAGATGCAGCAAGTCATTTGCACACAGTACGACATTGATATGGAGAAACTACGCCAAATAAATAAATATAAAGACGATGCCGGGAGCAACGGTGATTACTATAGAATTGAACTCTGAATTCCATTCATCCATACGAATAATACTCATCTTCGGAATTATTTTATGAAAAAATCTGTTTTTGAAAATTTTGATGTTTGGTTCTCCTAAAATTAGTACAACTTCGATAAGCGCAATAAAATTTATGAACCTTATGAAAGTGATCTGAATTATTCCGAAAATAAGTTTGAATTGTGTGTTGAAATATGGAAAAGAGGAGCGGTAGGTCAGAATTTCAAAACCGTGTTTGATGCACTTAACGTAAGCGTAATTTCGACATTCAATTACCATATATTTGAGAGATATTTCTTAATTATTTGAGTTTTTTTAGATAATCAATCAAAATGATAGTAATGCGAATACCCCACCCGTAAATCCGCCACTGAGCGGAACATTATTAAGGGCCAAATTCACAGATTTTTGCACTGACATATCATTTGTATGCAGTCTTTGTTAATTTTTCTAATCGCGATCGCGCCTGATCAGACAATGGCAGAATATCATGAAAGAAACGTCTTACTTGTAATTTTTGCAGGCAATTTAACTAATTAAATTTAAAATCAGCACTTCGAAGCAAAGCAAGATTGTATGTCTATACTTCAATAATTTGTGAAGTCCTCCTGATAGTATTACAAGGAGAGCCGGTCTGAGCTCACAATTCTTAATTTGCGATCATGGCAAAACTCATGCGGCCATACAAAAGGGAGTTGAACCCAACTTTAAGCTTCGCCCAAATCGGGAAGAATGCCCTCGGGGCGTCCGAAACAAGGCAATGACTTAGACAAGGCGGGTTAAATTTCGTGCCACTTCGTCAACGTCTTATGGGCTGTTTTTGCTTTAGCTCTAAATGCTACTCTAAATGTACATTTATCCATACAAAATTCGTCACCTAAATGCAACTCCATTTTTGCATTAAGAATCTAAATGCTAAAAGCAACCCTGTGATCTTCCAAAATTTCCACGATTCGAACATGGTTTAATGAGAAAATGTGGCAACATTGCTTTTTCGCGTATGCAGTTGCTAGCTGCGTTTCAGTGATCGCCGATCGAGATTTCATTTATTATTTTATATTATTTGGAAAAGGAAAAGTTGCACGAATTCAACATCGATATGAAACTGATAGATATCCGGCTCAATTAGTGATCAACTCTGTGCGTTTTTTTTTCTATTTAATTAAGGATATTTCAATTGACAGCACCGACAAATGAAAATATACACAAACAAATNAAAGGAAAAGTTGCACGAATTCAACATCGATATGAAACTGATAGATATCCGGCTCAATTAGTGATCAACTCTGTGCGTTTTTTTTTCTATTTAATTAAGGATATTTCAATTGACAGCACCGACAAATGAAAATATACACAAACAAATTTTCGGGTATGCTTAAAACAATTCAAGTTTTTGTATTGAACTTTTTGTTTAAAATTTCTTTTTCCCTTTTCAGTAGGGGTTTTTGCATATTATCTTCTCTGTGCGAATTGATCGTGATAGATACGGATCTGAATAAGCGACAGGAACACGGCCGTTTGTCAAAAGCATACGGTTTCGAAATGTACATTTGCTAAATGCGATAGCATGAACACTCTTCGAAAAAATATGTTCGAAAGTGCTAAATGTTGCATTTTAAATGCAGCTAAAACGTTGCATTAGTTACGCCTGTATATATAGCAAGAGAACGAAGCGCTAAAGTTATTTTCTGTTTTGTTTTAGGAAAAGACATCGAAATCCAAACTCTAAAATCGTTAGGGAAGCACAATAATCCAAATTAAAACTCGTACCATCTAAGTAACGAATCTCTACAGTCCGATATTTCGTAGCGAGGCAGATTTAAGTACTGCTACCTATCGGCATCGATAAACTTAAGACCCAACATCGCAGCGAGTCTTTTCTCAGCTTTGGCTCATAACGACAAACGATTGCCCTAAAATACCAATAGATGAGTGGAACTTTCCTTAAAAATGTATTTCAATTACCAAAAAGAATATGTCAGCATTTATTCGATATGGCAATTTGGATGCAGTTTGGTTCATTTAAACGAGTGCATCGACATTTCATTTATTATAAATATAACATTAGTACAAAAATATCCCAGTGACGATATTTTTTCATTCGAAACTACGGTATTGATTTTTGGACGAACTGCTTTTGGTATATGTTTGTAGACGTTTTTTGATTACTTGGCAATAGAAAAATCGAATACTTACTAACCACAGTGCCACACTAAGTGAATTGCGATAATCCTTTTTCTCAAGAGTGGCCCAATATTAGTTTACTTTAGTTCCAATGATTGGATAAAAAAAACGCGGACTGTAACATTACTCAACTCATTATTGGCTCAAATTGCTTTTCAAAAACCGCTGAAACCTGCTAGAATACAAATTTCTGATACTTGTTTTCTTGCACACGGTGGGCAGGAAGCGAAGATAGGTTGCATAAAAATGTCGATCTGAAAGCATAACGTCGTTTAAAGTACAAAACCGGTATCGGGTCTAAACCTGAACACTTTGCTGCCAAAAAAGATATTTGCTCACCGAAGCACCTGGCACCAAGCCCTTCTCCATTCATACTAAAATTCGATACTTAGACAAAGGAAAAGAGTAATTAGGGAAAAAAGAGAGAACCGTTTTGCAATAAGACAAGATTTTACTCCTTCTATAAAATTTTGGCAACCTCTCATACAAAGATTTTGAATTTTCTTGTACGCGGTTTTGTACTCTAAACGACGATAAGTATGTGGCACTATTTAATATATGCTAAAAATATATTGTACATCTTCTTCTTAGCTTAAGGATGGAACTCAAGAAATACATATTAATTGGACTGATAAAATTAATTTTGAGGCTCATATTTACAAAAATTACCACTTTTGCTTGCTCTATGTCATTTAGTACTATACTTACTCTTCAAAATGCACTTTCGAGTAGTGCTTTACGATTTTTCCTTCAGAAACTATGACCATCGGAAGATGACGTAATGAGTTAGAAAGCATATGCTTGGTATGGCGATGTTATATTCGAAGACACGGCAGTTAAAGTGGCCGCAACTCTTGAACGAAAAATCTTACACAGTGCATTTTAAAGAATAACAAGTAAGGAAGTAAAAGTTCTGGCGAAAGCGAATTTTATAAACCCGGCGCAGGTATCAAATATCGTCGTTTCAACTTTCTTTCAACTACATTTGCATGATAAGCAGGGGTGGTTTTCTCGATTTCAAACGTTTTCGCTGATATGCTGAATTAATGAAATCATTGAACTAAGTTTGCTAGGAATCGGTAAAGGGGTTAACGAGATAGACCTTTGTAGTCACAAAGTGGGTGGTGCAACGCCCAATTCCTAAAAGTCTATAACAGTCTTATTTATTGTTGAGAGACTGTTGTAAGTATTAGTTTGGAGCACATTAGTGTCCTCAGTGATTGAAATATCGGTGTTTTCGTATTTTTGAAATTTACCGTTATACAGGAAGGGGGAGTAATTTTAGTCCGATTAGAATAATTTTCAACAAATTGCTTTTCCGTACCAAGGTTATAAGATGCTCTAATTTTGGTTCAATTTGATGAATTGGTTACCGCGATACACATTTGTGGTCATAAGTGGGCGGCGCCATGCCCATTATCCAAAAATTTATCATAATCAAATTTCCTGCTAGGTGATTATTACAATCGTCGATTTTGAGTGAATCAGCTTCAATAATTACTGATTTATTGCAGTTTTCGTGTTTCTGTAAATGACCGTTATATGAGAGGTGGGCGTGGTTATTGCCCGATTTAAAAGATATTCAACAAATTTCTTAGTTGGATCCTAAGCAAGGCTCGGACCGAGTTTGGTAGTGATTGGTGAAGCGGCTACTGAGATACAGCATTTCATCATAAGTGAACGGGGTCACGCCCATTTTCCAAAAATTCAATTACAATATTATTTTTCACCACAATTCCACTTTACATACTTATTTTCAACAATTTAGATTGAATATTTTCATTACCAACCTACCTTGGGTACAGGGCGACCTACGTATTAAATTTCGTTGCGATATCTCAATCTTTGCTCGAGTTATCGTGTATACGGACGGACGGACGGACGGATGGACGGACAGACAGAGATGGTTTACTCGACTTGTCTTTTCATTCAGATCATTTATATATACATTTGTCTATATCTATCTCGATTCGTTTTGGCTGTTATAAACAACCGTTATGTGAACAAAATTATAATAGCCTTGTGCAGGCGAAATAATTCCAATAGATGTTTATTATTCAATAGAGAAATCTTCTTTTCACTTTAGCTTCTTATTTCATTTGTTTTGGGCTCGTTCCTATTTGAATTAATATAATTATTCCGTTTCTTGTTTTTTAATTTCCCACGTAATTCTTATTTCCTGAGCCTACATAAGTTAGAAAAAAATACATATATTTTAATTATGGGACAAAACACGTTGAATAGCATACAATGCTGCTTTCAAATGAGCCCTACCTCTAACTCTCTCTAAATAAATAAAAAAAAACATACCTGAAAATTTAATTAGTAAAAAAGACCGCTACGTTAGAAATAGTTTTCCACCGAAAACACTTGAAAAGTTACGAGTATAAGAAAATTTAATTTTATTGTAAAAGAAGGCCGAATTTGCTCGAACAAAACTAGATATTCCCATTTTATAGCCTGATGGATTCCGCGCCAAAAAAATTTTGATATTTTGGAATCTTACATTACATTAAAAAATACTGCCGACTTTATTTTCATTTAGAAAGTAAATCACTGATTTTTTTGTCGAATATGTACTCTTTTATAACTGCAAAGTAATACAAGGCAAGCGAAGAGAGGCAAGTATAATGAAAAAAGTGGTGGTCCTCAAATATAAACTACCTGTCAGTTTCATGTTGTGTTTTTTTTTTTTAATTTTAATTAATTAAAAACTGTCTCGGGATTAAGTGAACTTTTATGTTTGAGAGAAGGAGATTCGTGTTAATATTTATGTTGTGCGATACCTGGGAATATGTATGACCCAGATATAATCAAAAATTGGCGAAACCTGAGAAAAAATTTGTTTACCCTTGGTTTCGTTATATATGCATATGGTATTTACTGTTAGCCAAACTGCCTTTGAAAGTCCCAGTGTTTTGAAAACCTTCTATTACAGCTTCTCAAGGCAAAGTCTTATTGAAAAATCCAGAAACTGCAGCACTTTTTTGTACATACAGGCATGGGTTTTTTAAAGAGCATATCAGAACCATAACTGGTTATTTTTTTGCAACTTAATTTTGAATGCTGAACCTTCCTTCGGTGTGTTTGCCAGAGCGTTCTTAACAAGAGCGCATTACGGGCCTAGCTACTCTTTGTAGCGAAGCGCCTCTGGCAAAGGAGTTGGATTTTAATGTGGTGCTCAGAAAAAGGGAAAAGCTCATATGTAAAAAGTGCTAATTGGTCACAAAATTATCACACCTTTACGACTTTGTTGAGTTTGTTAACTGATTTTGAATTATATCAGCTGATATTTTATTTATAATTAGCAGTTTAATAAAAAACAATAAAATGATTATAAAAACAAATGTTCACACTTGCCTGGTTATCAGGTTATCTGGCTAAAAGTTACTATTGTGTATGTAGTGTGTTTTATTGTTGTAAACTGAATAAAAAATATAACCACATAACCTGATAACCAGGTAAGTGTGAACAACCAAAGTATTTTTCCGTATCTCCACGAGAAACTGCACCTTCGTTATATACTTTTATCTATCATAAATATACTATGATTTGTGCTGATTATTTTTGACTTTATATATTAAAGAAACCCTACATGGAAAACTCTCAATTGATCACATGCTTTTAACTTATAGGAATTTATATATATTGGCCCGTGATTTCTCAGTCCGAGGCCGGAGTTTTCTTTCGAAGGCCCTGTGTACAGACCTATGACACGGGAAACGCTCAGCCGGAAATCTCGTAAATGTATGTATATAGGTATGTGCCGTATGTCGCCAAAAGAGAGGATTTTTTAAAAGAGCCTTTATTTTCATTATTTTTACGTTGCGCGTTCCAAACCCTGGGCTCAGCCCATTGCTGAGAGAGGAGTGGTTTCTTAATCAATCCGTTTGCGCATCTACTGATGAACAGATGCTGCAGACTTCAGTGAGCCCTTAAACCGATGAAGTTGGAGTGGCCCCTCCGAAGCTCCCACACTTTCTGCCATGACCCAAGGCTACACTCGTATTGTCTACCGCATCTCGCTGACGTTGTCGAGAGTGCGTAAACGAGGACACAAGAGTCGGGATTGAGTATAGAATTGCAACTGTAACTGCGAATGTATTCAACTCGGAACCTGCTGGTGGTAGCAAAGAAAGGAGAAGGCCCACTGCGACAGAAAGACCAAGCGGAGAAACACTGTGCTTCACTTTGCATTTCCATTGGTGTCAGCTGGCAAAGAAAAGAAACCAGTGATGCGCTTTGTTGAACTCGGCCAATATCGCTTAGGCGATTACTGCGCCAAAGAAGAAGAAGAAGAATGTGCCGTATGGTTTTTTTTTTTAGGAAATACAATCTTCACACTTACATCCAATATATTTTTACTTTTTTCTCTAGATCAGTCTCGTAGAATCACATGACACTCAATCCAATAGTCCAACTCCTCCTAGAGCGAAATGACCGTATCTACAAACATATGCACATATGTATGTATGTATGTATATTTGCATCTGAACAATGAACTCTTCGAACCTATTTGTAGCAACATTCAGTATATATTTACATACGTGAATGTATAGATAAACATGTATTCATTGAATTTATGACTATTTAAACAAATGCTTAGTTATATGTATGTACATTGGTTCATTGGCATCATAAAGAAAAAATTGCATTTATACAAATATATATCTACTGTGGCATTTGAATTAAAATGCTCATTCTGCATGCCACAAAGTGCCAACATCCGCTAGTCAATCAGACATCTGTTAATAAAAAACCACAAAAAAAAAACAACAAAGAGATAGCAGCAAATTCACACAAGTCAACAGCGCACACATACATATGTATGTACCTACACTTTCCACATACTAAACCAAGGAATGAAACCGATTCAAAATAACGTTCCGGATTGGGTTTCGGTTTTGCCAAGTGTTTCGGTTTCGGTTTTGGTTTCGTTC
>NW_016159231.1:41096-63887 GCF_001687245.7 Rhagoletis zephyria | reverse complement strand
TCGGTATCGTTCCTTTTCAGGTCAAGATAACGGTTACGGTTTCGGTTTCGGTTTTGAAAAACGAAACGGTTTTAAACGGTTACGGTTTCGGTTTGGGTTTCGGTTTCATTCCTTGTACTAAACACAAACGCTCATATGCATGTGTAACGGCATGCATTGGCAGGTAGATATTTAGTAAAACTAGAAGAGATATCTTGCAAATCAGCGGGTAATATGTTTAGCTACTGCTGAGTGGATCGAAACTGCAGGCCAACAACCCAACAGGCCGCAGAGACAAGCGGCCCCGATAGCTGAATGCAATGTTGGCTGCTGACCGCCGCCGCGATTTTCTGCCTTGATTTTTTATTTGAATTTCAATGACTTTTTTTGAGTTGTTTTCCTTAATAAAATATTAAAAATTTCTTAAAATATTATTTATTTTTACTTCTCCTCAGTCGCACAGCACAAATTAAAATTTATAATTTAAACGTGCCATAAACAATTGGGTGGGCAAACGCTCATAATTATGCTAATGATTTTTTAGCAAATATGTTGAATTTTATTATTTGAGCTATCAGCGTATTTAAACAGAGAATTTATGTGCTAGGTGTACATAAACCTTCAAGCATGTTGTAGAAAAGCAAAAACTGGAAACAAAATATTGGCTGTTAATATTTCTTTACTTTTTGATTTTGCTTGGAGCGCTTATGTTGTTGCTGTTGCTGTGGCTTTCAAATCGATTTGTTCAATGCAAATATGCATAATATAAAATTATAAATATTTATATGCGCATACATACATATGTACATATGTATTTATTTATGTGCATAAAGTGGCTGATTAGCTTATTAATTAATGTTAAAATTTAATTTAAACATACATACATTCGCACATATTGACTCTGGACCATTAGTATTTCATATGCTCATTCAGCATTTTAACACCTCTCGATTAGAAGCTAAAATTATATTCATAATAAATTTTAATTTGTTAATATTTGGGCGCTCGTTTTTTGTGCAAAGCGAAAGCAGCGAATCTTGACGTCATTTCTTTGGTTTTTTCTTGAAAAATTATGTGCAGATTGTAAATTATTCTATTAAATGCGGCTAATTAAATGCGATTTGCTATAACATGCGAGAAAGTAAATGCGAAAAAAGTATATTTAGATAAATAGCAATAAAAAAGGCGACACTCCCAATAAATGACTGATTAATCTGTTTGGAAGAAAATTAAAGTCATGCAATTAGTTTCACACAACTTCTTTTATTTACATCTCCTTTTCCTTTACAGCAATGGAAACATTTTTGTTTACCAAACCAGCTACCACATAAAAGGGTTTGAAACCTGACAAATGAAATTTCGTATTTTAAGCGTTACTTTGAGTCTAAAAACAGTTTTTTTACGCCATCTTTAAATAAAAAAAGCTTCATATAGAATTTTATCGGCCCATATTCTCCCAACTGGCATGTATTGATTTAAAATTTTTTCCCTTTAATCACAGCGAACTGATTTTCAATTTCTGCTCTGCTCTAATTTATCATGTTATCTGAACGTACATACATATTTATGTACAGTTAACTTAATATAGAAAAGCCCCATCTCACACTGTCGCTGAAATGCAAAAAAGCTGTAACTAAAATTTGTAGTTGTATACAATGACGTGGAGACATATAATTCGATGAAATGAACCATAATCAATCAAAAAGTGAAATCTTGGTTTTTAGCTAGTTAAGCTATCTGTATATAAGCAGCGAGGCGAGATAGGGCAAAAAAAAATATTTCAATGTGACATTCCAATCCGTGAGGCGAACACAAAAATCAAACCAGTTGTTTTAATGAAAATTCTTCCCTTCATCTTCGCACCCTGCCGGAAGAAGCAATCAACACCAAAGTCAATGCGAAAAATCTTTCCGAAATAATGCTAAACTCTATTTGACTCATGCTACAGCTTTCGGTGATAAACATTACGAGGGTTGCTATTTGTATTTCAGGGCTTGAGCACTTCTACTAAACGCACTCAGAATGTTTTGATGTGTGAGCTGTAATAGTGTTTTTTTACAGTGGTTTTAAAAATTTATCTCGGCAAAAAATGGAACTAACACATTTTCTTGTGAATATTTTTCACAATTTACGACGTGGATTAAAAAGACAAGAATGCGTCAACCATCGCTAAACCCCGTAAAAATTGGTATAATAAATTTTCTCGTGGTCGCTATTCGCTCACCGACGAATTCCCAAATCAGATGGCGTTCCATAATACATCGATGCTGCGTGCGAAATGATTGAGCAAGATCTTCATGTCACATACCACGAGATTTATGCCCTTCGTACAAAGAACGATATTTCTCCACCAAAGAAACAAATCTATTATTCACTAATTGATCCGCCGACAGGTAGCGTGCAACTGGTATCGGCGACGAATGAACAAATTGCCGGCGACGCTTGCCTGTGCACTATGGTTTGGCGACTACTATTTGGTGGTCAAAAGTCCAGAAGTAACCAAATTCATTTGAAACTTGCTGCTTGCGAGTTTTCAATTCAAAATGGCGGATCCAATATGGACACCAAAGATTCTATTTTATTTTTGTTTTCATCAAAAACTTTTATTTGAAGAGGTTTTGGAGATCGCTGATTTCGGATCCGGTGTCAGATTTTTCGAATTTAAGTTCAAAATAGTATACCAGATTTTTGCTATATATTTTTCCTAATCATAGGTGCTTCAAATAAAAACTGTTTCTTTTGGATATAAGTATCACGAGCGTTTGTATTTTGGTCATTCCGCTGGAAAGAGGAAAATGACATACATTTAAATATGCCCTAATTATCTCTATTTCTGCAGTAACCTCTTTTTAAATGATTACATTTCATTGATTTGTTGGAAAATACTAAATAAAATCGAGAGAAGTTGTAATTTTTGTCTACGGAAACTTTTATTTCACGCATAATTCATTTACACTAGTCACAACGGGATGTCCCACCAGTCAAAATTATAAATATTTTTTAATATTTCTACGAAGTTTATATAAACATCATTTTTATTGAAAGCGAAAACGTATAATTCATATTTTACGACACAAAAACATCGTTCGTGAAGATTAAGTGCTTTGGCTAAAATTCTTCTTTGAGTGACCACATGGGTAAAATAGGGTTCTATTCAGTGTCCCACCAGTTACAGTCATTCAAATCAAGAATGATAGAATACAAGATTGCGCCGATCAGAGAGGATTTTTGAGAATAACTTTTGTGTGACGTCACACTGGTGCAATTGCGAGAGAAAAATGCCAAAACTTGAGCAAGAATGTAAGAAAAAAAATGTTGCAAGGAAAACGTAAACAAGTTGCACAAGTGTGACGTCATGCAAATAACGATGCTGTCAAATTCGATAAGAGGAAATAGCGGTCCGAGATCGGCGCAACCTTTGTATTCTCTCAATCGTGCATTCAAATGATAGTTACATAAAACTTAGAAATCGTTTGGTATTTTTGTTAAAGTATTTTTTATTCTATAGTTATCGTTCTATGTTAAAAAATATCATTCGCTGTTTTATAAGCTCTGACCACATAGTCATAATTCACAATTGATCATATTCTGGAGTAAAATGTCCCACCAGTCACAATGGAATAGCCCATTTGTATTTTATTTGTAAAAATTTGTATTTAAGTATTTATTTGAAAAAACAAAAACACTAGCACCACAAGTATACTTTCATTTTATATTACTCATAGCTAGGCTAAGTATAAAGCTAAAAAAATTAAGTAACGTGCAAGTTTAAACAAAAAATGCAATTCACATATGTACTTGCATATCATTCATGCCCTTTCTTTTATGTAGGTGTTATATTCTTCGGAGAGCACCCCTTTAATATTATTTTGCAGCAAAAAGTTTAAAACGGCGTTTTTTGCATCTCAGCTGACTGCTCCTTTTGAAATATTGAAAAGCCCTGCAAAACACACGTAGGAGTTTTCTAAGAAAACAAAAAACACAAGAAAGTGCAACATTATTCTCAGCCTAAAAACTCTAAATTGAATATTTATTTTGCCCAAAAAGCATGAAGACCACCAAATGAAACCAATTTTTTATGGTTCTACTTAAACTGGAATATTATTATTTAAATTAGAGTCCATTTTCAAAATTCATTTTATTTTATTTAGCATGCTATATGTTAGTTTTCTTTTTAGTTGATCACACAAATATTACCTTCATTAATCATTTCCATTCTCTTTTTTGATGTGCCTTTACCACTCGAAGACTTATTCCAATTCGAACTACAAGAATGCTGACTCCGAAAGGAAGAAATATGTAAACTTTTTCTAGAAAAGGCAAATTTAACAGCTGATATCTCAACGGGTATGATTTGCGTAGTCTTGTGTACGAAGGGTTTAGGTATTCTCGGGCATTAGTATGACGATCATCAATAAGATTTTGCATGATCACCTTGTGGTAAAAAAGGTGTGTTCGCGTTGTATCCCATACAATTTAGAAAACGCTCTAAAAGAGGCTCGTGTGTATTGCTTCGAAAAATGGATCCAACGGATCCAAAAGTGTATTGATCATCATGGACCATTTTTAAAAACAATAAAAACGTTTTCAGCCATTAACAATCCATAATAAAATGGCTATAGAAAGCTTCTCCGTCAAATTTGCAATGATGGACTCAGAAACTTTTCCTTTATCACTGACAATCTTATTTCAAAAGGGTTCAAAAGACAGCATGTATAAAAAAAGCATCAAGAGCAAATAATCTTCGAATTCCTTCTAAAAAAAGCAGGAAGCTAGGAAGAAGTTTTTCGGTGCTCATCGCTGGATCGGTAAATCAATTTGAGAAATAGTATGTTTTGAGAGACTTATGTAATTTTTGATTTTTTAACTACTTTATCACAAAAATACTCCAATCTACATGCCTCTTGAATAGCTAATGTGCGGACGGAGGGATCTCGGCAAGCATAGTCGTAGCTAGGGTAGGAACAGAGGGAGCTCGAAATAATCGAACACCCTGAGACGACATGCTTCTCTCACCGGTTGGATAACCCCATTTCATAATCATAATCATAATCATGCACCATTATTCAATTAACTGTCGTCCTTGCAGAATTCGCATGGGCACCGATAAAAGCGCATAAGTGAAGGGACATGAAGAATAACTGCAGCGAAGGCTACGTGTGATTTTTCTAAAATATCGTCCTTTCAAAGGCATTCGACGCCGAAAGACTCAGCATTTGAAGAACCCATGTTAGCTAAAAAGTTGGAAATAACCAGAACTTGCCCTCGCCAAAGTAATCAAAACAATGATCCTTCCCAAAGTATGAAGAGTACTATAAAGTTCCTGCATAAATACCATACAAGAGAAGAATTGAAGACGTGGTATTCCAAAGACATTCTGACAAGTATCAATTTCTGTTTTCTGTTACCCAAGCTCAACATTCACTCAGAAACAAGATATCAACTGCCTCATAGAACGTTCCTGTGAAATTTTGCAAGGAAATGAAGAAAAATACAAATTTTGGGTTGAAAGTGAAACTAGCGCTTTGAAAACAACAATGGAGGCTGCAAATTTTACCTGTATGAAAGCTATTAGTGTTTCGAAAAAGTACTCAGGCATAACATCGAGAAAAAGTCCAAGAAAGAATCAGTAGGCGAGCTTTTGGGAAAACATGCATGGCCAGGATGCTCGTTTTTGTCTGTCGTCTTGAAGAAAAATCCAAGAGATATTTGCACACCTTTGCCTAAATATTTCATTACTTCTTAGTTAGTTTTGGCTCTAACGGTCCTCAACACAAATAAATAAATAACCGAGCTAAAAGCTCATGGAAATGGCTTACTTTTTTCTCAATTAAAAAACTGTTAACAACGCAAATAACAAATCATTGAAATAACTACAAATCAACAACAACGGAAAATTGTGCTCTTTTGAACGTATACCTATTAACTTTTTTTAATCTAATGAACTTCACACCTTATAAAATTAATAAAAAAAAAAACAAATTAATTATAAATAAATTAAAGCATTTAAAAATGAAAAAGTAAAGCAAAGGCAATTGAAAGCTGTAGTTGCCAAGCAAAATGCGCACTATATCAATATAATTGTGATAAACGCATAAAAATCAAGGCATACATATCTATGTATGTACATTAGGGTGGTCCAAAAACAGTAAAGTCGGAATTGTAATGCTCTCACGCCCTAGGATTGTTCTATACCCCTATTGTTTTATTCTGAAATCAAAACATATTTAGAGGTCGCTCAAAGCGCTCAAAGTTTTCAATGTATTTTTTATGGGAAAAATAAAATTTTTCGTAGAAATGGTATAGAATTCTTAAAAATCAATACTTTTCGTTCGGAAAATTCTGGTTCTCTTCAGAAGACTTTCAGTTAAAATAACCAATTGTTTATTTAACCACTTTTAAATACAAAAGATTTTTTATTAGTCGCAACATTGCATTTTTCGGGTTTTGTATGAGCTCTTGGCGGACCTATAAATTATAGTTGCGATGAAAAAATGGTTAAATAAACAATTGGATATTGTTATTGGGAATCTTCTGCAGATAAAAAGAGTTTTCTGGTAGGGAAATAATGATTTTTAAGTATTCTATACCATTTATACGAAAAGTGGTTTTCCCCCATATAAAATACATGGAAAACTTTGGGCGCTTTGAGTGATCTCTAAATATTTTTTGATTTAAAAATAAAAAAAGTAAGGGTATATTTTTTCGGTATAGAACAATCCTAGGGGGTGACAGCATTACAATTCCGACTTTACTTGTTCACATGCATTTTTGATCCACCCTAATGTGCACACACATATTTTCTGCACACATACATATGGCATATACGTACATATGTGCACCAAGCGACCAGATTGCTATTGCCAATGCATATGTATTTGCAGTTGCAACACGCGCATAACAAAACAATAAAAAAAAACAAAAAATGACAACAATAATTATCGTAAAGTTGGCTTGGCTTATTTTGTTTTTGCTGCTGCCACTGCCGCTGTTGCTGCTGTCGCTGTTTTTACTACTATAATTAATGTTATTTCAGCTATGTATGCGGCTATTTGTGATTTTTGTTGTTTTTTTGCCGTTGCCGCTGCATTTAGCACAATTATGAATAATTGAATTTTATATGACAGCAACAAGTGCAGTTGTTGGCTTGAAATGTTGCTACACTTGACAATTTACTAAGTAATTAAAGGCGAGTAATCATTACTTGATGGCGCACGGCTTTTCGCTGCTGTGCCGTAAAATAAAGCAAAATACATACAAGAAAAAGTGTGAAAATTAAACGATTAGGTTAATGTGAAATTTTCAAGCGCAACGGAAATAAATTATCAAGTAATGTGTAATATGGCTGCACAAGTACAAAGACATATACATATATATACAAACACATTCATAAACATTGTTACTGGTGCTAAATAATTACAATTAATTTGCGTTCGCATTATAAAGCAGTAGCAATAAATTTCACTATTTTTTAGCAGCAATTTCGCGAACGCGCGTCAACATGTTGCAGCAACATTGTATACATCTATCACAACTGAACGGAATTTGCTACATATTTTAAATGACAACATACTTATATGTAGTTTTTAGCCTACTTTCTTGACCTAGTTGCCATTTCAGATGCCTCTGTCGTATTCACATCTAATTTTTCTGCTCTTCTCTTCTCTCCCACCTCTCATCCATTGCATAGGTCCCATCTCCGTGGAAGATGAAGTGGATGTTGATGTGGTTGATTGCAGCGATTCAGAAGAACCACCACCGGCCAAGGTGCGCCGCCTACATCACAACAATAGTCACCATCATAGCCACAGCCACAGTCACAGCAATAACAATAACAACAACAACAACAATAGTAATAGTCATAACCACAATAATAGCAGCTCATCGCAGAATCATCTGAATAGCAGTACAACCAGCAGCCAGGGTCGTTCCACACCTCCCCAATCGCCCGGCACCGACACGGAGGAATGTCTCACACCCGAGCCGCCGCAGAAGACGCCGAAAATTGTGGGCTCCTGCAATTGTGATGAACTAAAGCCGGTGCAATGTCATTTGGAGACAAAAGAATTGTGGGATCGCTTTCATGAGCTGGGCACCGAGATGATTATCACCAAAACCGGCAGGTATGTACACAGAGGCAAATAAATATTTGAATACATACATAAGTACGTGTAGTAAAAAAGTAAAAAAAAAATAGTTTATTCCCTATGAAAGTGCATATGTGTGTATGTGAGGCGTAAGCGTAGGGGCAGCTGCGAGTTGGTTGGTTGGTTGCGCCGCGCCGTTGGTTGGTGGCAGGGATGTTTGGTGTTGCAGACGGCCTGTTTGCCATTGACAATGCCACTTACATACATATATGTATATATAAATGTATGTATGTAAGCTAGAGTCCGCTGATCGCTGATGTTGCATGTGTTTTGGCCAAACATGCAAATGTGGCATTAGTGCGGTTTTTATGCCGCGCACGTCAGGTGAAACGTCGGAGCGACGGCGATTGCAGCACTGACAGCAGTTGCAAAGCTGCAAGCATGCGACATTCAGTCTACTTGCCGCACGGCGACGTCATGTAGCGTTCGTGGCAATAAACACTCCACTAGATATATTTTTTTTTTTGTTTTTTTCTTTCTTTTGTTTTTCGATTCGCGGCAATTGCGTCGCACTAATTTTAGAGGGGGGCAAATTAAACTCTTTCTTTCGGTCTATAACATTTATTTGTAATTGTATTTCTTTTTACTTTTGCATTATTTTATAACAAATTACCTCGTAATGTGAGTAGATTAACGGCAGCGGATAACAGACAAAACAAAACAAAACAAAAACAATAAGAAATACGCTTAAAACGTAACGACAGCAAAATTAGAATAAAAAAGTGATATGCGACGGCAGGTTTGCATGTGGCAATACATTTTAATCCTTTTCTCTTTCAAATTAATACACAACCAGCAAATACGAGTAACAACGTTGAGAAAATTACGGCAAGGACACACCGCTGTGTGTTAAATGGCGCGCTAAAAACATATTTCTTGTTAAACACTTTCGCAGTGGGAAGAAAATGTGCCCTGAAGGTGTCTGAGGGTGGGAAAAAATGTCTTCGACAGAGTTAGAAAGCTAAGCAATGTTTATTAGAAAATGTGGAAGAATTTTGTTATAGTTTCTAGTTTTTAGTATTACCAACCTGGTACTAAAATTATCGTCTAGATATTTGAATAGCATGAACTCGGCGAGAACTCGTACTCGAATATCACAGAAAACCTTTTGGTACTTAATAAATTTTTAGTAGAGCCCCCAGTCGATAATGACGGCGTCGATGTTCCACCACTATATGACTATACGAATAGCAATAGCACGCTTGAAAAACAATAAAGCTGCTGGAGCTGACAGCCTGCCAGCTGAGCTATTCAAGCACGGCGGCGAGAAGTTGATAAGGTATATGCAGCAACTGTTATGCAGAATATGGTCAGATGAACGCACACCCGACGACTGGAAATTAAGAGTGCTGTGCCCAGTCCACAAGAAAGGCAACCCCGCCAAACGCACCAACTACCGCGGGATCAGCCCGCGTGCAATTGCTGGCGTACGTCGATGACATCGACATCATCGCTAACAAGATGGATAAGGATACAAAGCGATTGGGTCTGGTGGTCAACGAGGACAAGACGAAGTATCTCCTGCCACCAAACCAATAATCAGCGCATTCGAGTATAGACACCGACATCACTGTTGACAGTTATAATTTCGGTTGCGTTTACTTGTGAACCGCCATTAACACCGATAATTATTACAATAGTTGCAGCATAGAAATTCAACGTAGAATCACTATTGCCAACAAGTGCTACTATGGACTGAGAAGGCAATTAAAGAGTAAAGTCCTCTCTCGTCGTACGAAAACCACACTCTATAAGTGTCTCATCATGCCCGGCAGGTATATGCCGCAGAATCATGGACAATGACAACATCCGATTAGGCAACTCTGGAGTAATCGACAGAAACATTTTTCGGAAGATTTTCAAGGCTTTACGCGTCAGCGACGGCAAATACCACAGACGATTTAACGATGAGCTGAATGAGCTTTACAACGACATAGACATAGTGCGGCGAATTAAAATACAACGGCCCCGCTGGACTCCGCTCTGAAAGTTTTCAGCTCCGAACCCGCTGGTAGTAGCAGAGGAAGAGGGAGGCCCCCACAGCTATAGAGGAGGACTTGGCGTCAAAACCCTTTTAAGACGACAAAATTATGATCCAATCCATGGCTCCTCTCAACTTTTTATTATCTTCTTATTAGATTGCAAATCTAGCTGACATAGTTGAAAGACTTCTGTAAGACAATTGAAAGACAGTGGGAAAGGTAGTTTGTAAGACTTGTTTATTCTGGCACGAAAATCTTACAAAACAAAGCTCCTTCGCCAACTTTCACTAAGAAAAGCTCTTTTGACGGAAAGCACTTGTACATAAGAAGATATGCATTGGCAAAACACCACAGTCTTCTTGAAGTTAAGAGCTTACTAGGGTGGTACAACCTAAGGATATGTAGGTTACTCAGAGACCTTCCTAACGTGAGGCTTAGAATAATTACTGTTTTTTTTTCAATGAATCATTGTATGCTAAGATGCCACAATGTCCGTTAAAAAATACGTAATTGCGCATACTCCTTGAGTGCTAGGCCGTTGCAAGGAGAAGGGAGAGGTGCATAAGATATATATGAACAAGAGAAGAGCACATAAACTCTCTACCCCGGGATCTATTCCGAAATTTATAAAGTCTTTAGAGTTAGATGTAGTGTTCTGATGAGCCGAGGTACAATATACCTACTGTTCGCAGCTATAGACTATTTGTCTATCTACATGTCTAAGTTATGCAAGTGTATGTAGCCCTCTCACGCCCAAAACAGTCAACCGACTTACTTGTTTTTTTTTATATGTATTTAATTATCCGTGGTTGAAATATTTCTATAAGTCGCGCAGTATCTCGACTATATGGAAGCTGGTGGAAATAATAGCGAACCTCCACCGATTTCGCTGAAACTTGACATGTGCTCAAATTTTACTTAGAAATAGGGCATTATGAAATTGGGTAACGATGGAATAATTGCCACGCCCTCCACTCTTGTGTGCAAAAACATTAAATTTAATCCGATTTCGATGAAATTTAGTTTGTACTCTCGCTTTTGTTAGAAAACCCAAAATATAAAATATGGACAGGTTTGGATCACTATAACGTCCTAAAACTCAAAAAAAAAAAAATGTGGGCTCAGCCATTAAATGTGATGGAATTTTGGTTCATGTTTGTTTCCTGCTTTACACTCTCAGAAAACAAAGGTTATACTTTTAAATTACATAGGTGTAAATATTCTTTTTTCTTCAAATGTTTGGCGAGATTTTTCCATTGTTCGTAAAATTCTTCTCGCGAAATTATGCAAAAAGAAGCTAAAAATCAGAAATTAAGAAAATCGAAAATTACATATATTTGTAAAGTGGCGCGAAAAGATCCAATTATATATTCGAAAAGTAAATAAAATTCTCTAAAATATGCGTCTAATTTCACACTTTAAAAAAAAAAGGAAAATACTAAATTTATGTTAAATACCTTCACCAGAATATTCCACAACACTTAAGTAATTGATTACAGATGAAAAAGAAACACTTGCTTTAATGTGTTAAGCGCCAAAGGCAACTAAACTGATTAGTCGATTCCAGTATTTTTTAGAAATGTACCGTTCGTGGAGAGCGAGGGGGGGNGGGGGGGGGGGGGGGGGGGGGGGGGGGGGGGGGGGGGGGGGGGGGGAGTGAGTAAATTATGTGAAATTTTGTATTTATGACTTTACTTTTCCCTCTCTAAGCCCAACCGGTTCTTTTATCAATTGTCACCATGATTTTTTTCTACTTGCCTCCATATAGTCTAAACACTGTGAGTCGCATGCGGATGAAATATTTATATGTATAAATCGTCTTGACTGCCTGATTTGCTTATTGTCTTTTTAGTATTTAGCTGACGTAAATAAACTCTCAGTGCATAATATGCACTGCATATATTAGGGAGAATGACTCGGTTTCTCCAAACCGGTTCCAGACGGTCTTTTTTTAATATTCTTGGTCATCTTTTTGAAATCAGGATTTTTCGAATCCCAAGTAAAACAGATTTTTAAAATAGAATAAACCGCGTTTTCAACTAGTTTATTTATGTATATACAAGAATCTATAAATTTCAAATATTTATTTTATTGAAAATCGAATTTGAATATTTTTATTAATATTGTATCTGACTACTGGATATTTTTTTACTGCGGAAAACTATTATATTTATGTATAAATAAAAGGAGCATCGAACCAAACATTTTCACTTTTCACGTTTTCTAAACTCTGCCTAACTCAGTGAATCGGCTTCATTTTGTGGGATGTTAGATGAGCTGATGTGAGTGGTCATATAAAGAGGTGGGCTAATGTCATCGGGCATCTGGTAGAAATGGGGCTGAACAGTTTAACCAGCTCCCATATCAGAATAGGGTTATGTCCAAGTATTGCGAACCTCACGAGCTCTTTGTCTGCGATAGGTGACGTTGGTCTCCGATGATGGAATTCAGGTGCTGATTGATTCTCGCTGAGTGGCCTATAATATAATGCCTATAATATACTGATAGAAAAACAGAGCTGTTGCTGTAGCGATCTAATCTTGTTACGATCGCTGAACCCTCATTAAGTGAATTTTTTCTTAATTTTTTAGGTTTTACTTGTAACCCAAAATTCTACGAACTTATTTTGACAAATTGATTTCTACATGAAAGCCAATTTTTAGGAGTCATTTTTTAATTTGGTCATGGTTTTTAACTAGTAGTATCTAAGTGTTACTGTAAACAAGATATGTAAAATTAAACCATTCATCCGATTTTTTGTCAATTTGAAAATGGGGAACCGGTATTTTATAACTACCATTTTTCGCATAACTCGAAAACCGGTTTTCGGAATGGGGCGAATAGTCGAACACCATAGTATTTGTATATGTACATATATGAACATCAAAATTTTTTTGAATTCCTCCATTGTGCGCACAATTTTCTAGATAATTCAACACAATTAATTTCTTAAAGAGCAAATTTTTCCAAATTTCTCACTTTTCTACACTTCTAACAAACAAATCAACATTTCGAACAGAAGTAAAAGAAGAAACTTCTAAGAAAATTTCTGTGAAAAAAATTTGCACGTGTGCGGTCCAATTCAGCACATTCGTAATTAAAAAACTGCGGCCATTGATTTCTTGTGCGCTACAATCGAGGATGGCAAAAAGAGTGGCAACAGTTGGTGTAACACCCAAATGTCAGAATATGGAACAATTCGAAACAACGGCTCCTACACGTCTCAAACAATCAATCTTGCTAACAATATCGTATGTAAACTCCTCTATCGACCTGTATCTACTTATGTAGGCTCTTGGCCAGGTTGTAGCAAAAAGCAAAAAAAAAAACAGGGCGTTGCAGTTGTCAACAACAACCACTAGGCATGGCACTTTTTGCGAATTGCATTTTATTTTCAATTGTTAATTGTTTTTTTTTTTTTGTTTTTCACCAGCTCTTCTTCTGCTTCTCCCTCTTCTGGTTTAGTGCATTTTGCAATTTGATTTCTCGAAGACAGCAAATGACGCTAGGGGGTCGTGCGATTTTTATGTGCAAGTAGTTGTGTGCTGACGCTGTCATAAAGTGGAACTCTTTTATGTTGTTGACCACACACGCAACACCACCAACACCACCAACAACAACAACAAAAACCAGTTACAGTGCAGCAATCAAAGCAACGCTGGTTGTATCTCAAAGCAGGAAACAAAAATCCACGCCGCGCTGCTGACTGACTGACTGACTGACTAGCTGTCAAAGTGGTGGTGCGCGCTCGTGGTTTTGCTGCTGCGAATGGTGGTGCTTGTGACAACCACATTTGCGCAGAAATGAAGCCATGAAACGACCACCAACCAGCCCCTTTTTTACAAAACACACACCGCTACGCAACTTGTTTATTGGCAACATGCAGCAAAGCCACAAGCGCGCACAAATACACAAACACACAAACACACACACACACAAAAGCAGTCTGTGCGTTTCCTGCATTTACCTTTAATGATATTGTAAAAATCACACCTAACAATCAGGGCGGTCCCCGTAACGAATTCAGCCATTCAATTCACTACTTCCACCGCTGCACAGCGCTCCACTCCGCTGGACTTTGTTGGTGTAAACAGCAGATACATAGTTGTTGTTTTAACTTAGTTATGTCATCTGGTGCATGGGCAAAAGGCCTATTTTGGCCGTCGACGATTCAGGCATATTGCTGTGTTTGTTGTTGTTGTTGTTGTATTATGTACATATGTACATATATCTTTTTTCTTGACTGCCTTCATTGTATGTATGTATGTACGTCAAAGTGTTTGTATCTGGTATTAGAAGCATTAAAACCGCAGGATACTTGCTAGTTGTCATTGACTTCTTGGCGTGAAGGTAGTAGATAGCAAACAAAAAGGTGAACAAAGAAAGAAAAACAACAACAGAAAAGCAACAAAACGGCTTCGGGAAAAAAATACTACAATTGGGTTTGTTTATAGCAAACAAAGGCGCAACGAATAATGAAAACACAAACAGCGCAAAGCAAAGAAAATATGTAACTGACAGATACAAAGCAAGGTGAAGAATATGGAATGAACAAGGCAGGGCGAATATCTGTATGTACGTACATAGCTACGCGCTGTGAGAAAGGATTTAAGGCATAAATTTAAGGATTTTCGCACACACGCACATACATACCTGCATGTAGCCGCAGATATGTAGATAGCAATAGTGGTCTAGCCACCATTTAGACATTTTACATAGACAACAAGGCAACCTGCGGTGCTGGCAACTTGGGCGAGTTTGCCCACACAGTTCGATTTTATCGCCCGTACAGACATAGGTACATACATACATACATATGTACATGTACTTACATGCTTACACTCATTTCTCAGCAATAAAAATCACAGCACTCTACTGTCATAAAACATAGTCATATATTTTGTTTGTTTGTATGTACATAGGTATGTATGTATGTATATCATATTCCCGCCACTCAACCGATTTTTCATAATTGTACTTATTTTGCTTTATTTTTCCATTTTTTTCTAGGCGCATGTTCCCCACTGTACGCGTCAGCTTCTCCGGTCCATTGCGTCAAATACAACCTGCCGATCGTTATGCTGTGCTACTCGATATCATACCAATGGACTCGAAACGTTATCGCTATGCGTATCATCGTTCAGCTTGGCTAGTCGCCGGTAAGGCTGATCCCGCACCGCCAGCTCGTCTCTATGCGCATCCGGATAGTCCATTCAGCTGTGAAGCGTTGCGCAAACAGGTTATCTCCTTTGAGAAGGTGAAACTAACTAATAATGAAATGGATAAGAATGGACAGGTGAGTGTTGTGGTGGTGAATCACATTATAAATGTATATATATTAATGTAAAGGTATGTAGGCAGCTTATGAAAATGTGTTTGTAAAGAGTAAGTAGTTGTTGGTAAACACAAGCGCAGTTTTTTTTTTTTGTAAGAAAACTAGCATTGACTAAAATCAAGGTAATTGGGTGGAGTAGCGACAACGAAAGAGTTAGTAACTCCGAGACCGGGACTGAGTTTTTTCTTCCACTGCATCGAGTTGGTTTGGAAACATACCTTCTTTGTAAGTAGACGAGAAATGTCAAAGATTTTATAATATACTTTCCTAAGAGAAGGTTTCATTGAAAAACTCTTGCCTGAAAGCGTTTTTTAAAGGTCCTCCTTATCAATCAAAAAGGGAGTAAATTTTTTTTTTTTTAAAATTTGCGTTTTTAAATATGTATTACTTTATTTCTCTCTCACGCCAAAATTCAAAACCAAAATTTAAAGTAGATATACGAGATTTTGTAACTTGTATTTGATTTTTTTTTATTTCAAATTCTGCTTTATATAAATGAAATTTTTATTATTGTACTTTTTAACCTCACATATGTTTTACTATAATTTATTTTAATATATTTTATTATATTTCATTTAATTTTTATTTATTTTGTGTTATTTTATTTTTATTTCTATTTTTTATTTTGTTTTAATTTTATTTTAATCTATAATTTTTCTTCTTATTTATTTTTTTTTACTTTTTATTTTATATTAATTTATTTTACTTTATTCTATTTTATTTTATTTTTTATGGTTTCTCCGTTACCGGTTGACATCAAGTATTGGTTGGTATACAACAAAATACTTAACACTATTGATTATAAAGTAGTATAAGAGAAATATTGTCTACAGATTGGTTACAAACGGATATTGACAATACTACACAGTTGCAAGTTTTTCTTTTTCTTAATGCTAATTTATATTCAGAAATTTACGAACTATCGACGTTGTAGATAATATCACAGATTTTTGTATGGCCCTTCGCTTTTCTACCATGTTGAGTTTTTCCAGGCTAGTGTTCAATGATTTCGGAATAACTGCTGTTGTCGAAATTATAACTGGAATCACCTCTACTTTTTCTAATTTCCACAAATCCTTCATCTCGTATGCCAAGCTCTGGTATTTTCTGTATTTCTCCATATAACAATCTTGAAGATTGTGAGTATTTGGTACGCCTATATCTATGAGAAACTCTTTATTCACTTCTTTTTCGACCACTATTATATCCGGCCTGTTTTATTTTATTTTATTTTATTTTATTTTATTTTATTTTATTTTATTTTATTTTATTTTATTTTATTTTATTTTATTTTATTTTATTTTATTTTATTATTTTTTTTTTATTTTATTGTTTGCTATATTATTTTCGGATTCGGTATTTAATTTCAAATTTATATCTAACTTTGTTTCAATTTTATTTTGTTTTAATTTGATTTTTGAAATTTTTTCATTTTGTTTTAATATCTTTTAATTATATGTAATTTTAACTCTAATTAATTTTTGTTTTCTTTGTTTTCGTTATCATTTCATTTAAACAATTTTTTTACTTTATTTTATTTGTTTTGTTGTTTTTTTTTATTTGGTTTTTTTTTTATCTTAATAATTCATTATAGATGTATTTTATTATTCACATATTTTATAAATTTTTGTAAATTTGATCAAGTTCTTTTATTTAATTTCATTTAATTTTTCTTAATTTTATTTTATCTTGTTTTCACTTACATATTTCATTATATATTATAAACATTCTTTTATTATTTTCGACTTAGTTATTTAATTTCAATTTAAATCTAAATTTATTCTATTATTAATTGATTTTAAAAAATTTTTCATTTCATATTATATTCCTTTAATTTTTACATAATTTTAATTTTGATATTTCTTCATTATTTTTTTTTTAAATTTATTTTCACCTTAAACTTATAATTTAATTTAATTTTAATATTATTTTGTTTCAATTTGCTTTTTCCAATTTTATAGATTTATCTTAGGTTAGTTTAGGTGGCAGTCCGAGATGCCAGGGTCTCACTTAGACATTTAGGAGATTGTCCTTTGCGATTCCACGTTCTAAACGGCACCCAATTTTTAATCGATAAAACGTCTGAAAGCTCCTTGCGGCTATTAAAGGTGTGAGAGCCAAATTATTTCAACTTTAGGCTCGCGTACGCTGGGCACCTAAGGAGATAGCCTTACTGCGTGAACACCGATTGGACATTGACCAGTTAAAACCCCCACCAAGAGTGAGAGTTGTGGCTTCGTAATTTTGTTTGGATTTAAATTTTAAAATTTTATTTTTACTTTTATTTAATTCAATTTCATTTAATTTATTTTATATTGTAGTAAAAATAAGCAATTGGACCAAGACCTATGCACATACATACATACATATTTAGCTATTCGTCTGTATGCACTTAGCGCGTTGAGTTGAACGCCATTTCAGCTTTGTACGCCGTACCCACCAACCCTATTAAATACGCCATCAATTTTGTGATTTTTAAATTTTTTAATTTTATTTTCCAAATTTCCACTCTGCGGGATTTTCGAACTGCAGATACATAAGTGTGTATCAATGTGTTTCATTTAATTTCATCTGCATTCGAGCTTCTCTGCCACAAAAACAGACAACTACACACAAACTTTTATAAAATACATAGCGCGCTTTTGTAGAGTTTTTACTGCGCATGTGCGCTCTCAAGCCATCCCGCTCATAAGAAGGCACACATAAATACATATTTGTATGTAACTACATAATACATAACAGCTAAACAAAAAAATCTCCACTTGACTCGCTCGAACACAAGACTAATAAATATTTTCGTTTTTTCCTCTATACTTCTTCTTCTTCCAGATTGTTTTGAATTCTATGCATCGTTACCAGCCGCGCATCCATTTGGTTCGCCTCAGCCATGGCCAAAGCATACCCACAAATCCCAAAGAACTGCAGGAACTCGACCATAAGACGTACGTTTTTCCCGAGACCGTCTTCACCGCCGTCACCGCATACCAAAATCAGCTAATAACCAAACTGAAAATCGACTCGAATCCCTTCGCCAAAGGTTTTCGCGATTCGTCACGTCTCACCGACTTCGATCGCGATCCCATGGAGGCATTGTTGCTCGAACAGCAACTTCGCTCACCGCTACGCCTCTTCCCTGACCCGCTGATGCAACAATTCGCCGCGCAGCAAGGCGTCGATCCCACCTCGATGGCCATTTTCGAGAAGGCGCGTCAACATCTGCAAATGTTTGGCGGCAATTCGCCGTACGCACAGCTAATGATGCCACAAATGTATGCACAGCAGGCGCCACCACCACCCGGCCTCGGCGCATTCCACATGTTCCAGCAGCAATGGCCACAACTGACGGCCGGATTTTTGGCCAGCGCCAATCAGCAAGCGGCCGCCGCACAAGCTGTCGCTGTTCAGGCGCAAGCCCAAGCACAAGCTCAAGCTCAAGCGCAGGCGGCTGCAGCAGCAGCAGCAGCAGCAGCGGCGGCGGCAGCCAATCGTACACCACCACCTCCACCAACAGCATCGACGCCATCGTCAACGTCGTCGGGCGGTTCGCCGTCGCCCGATATGCGACCTCGGCAATTTCAACGTTTCAGCCCCTACCAAGTGCCGCAGCAGCAGCAACAGACGTTGACGGCGCCACCGCAGACGCGTAGCCCACACAATTAAGCGGAGGTGGTAGTGGTGATTGTATTGTTGTTGTGGTGTTGATGTTAGAGCCAAAAACAGTATTAAACGGAAAATGAAGGTTCAAGCAGAGGGTTTTTGTAAACTAATTGTAGAAGAGAATTAAATTATTCTGTATCTAGTAATTTATAATCAAATTTGTTTAAGTAGTTAATTAGAATTGAGAAATTTAATTTTTGTTGCTTTTTGCGCGTGAACGGCGGGGAATGTGTTGCTAAAGCGCCAACCTTTCGCTGAAAATTTGTGAGAAATTTCATGCATTGGCGCATTAGAATCCACCTTCTCCGTTGAGCTTTTGTAAATTCTGTTTTCAAATCATATCAAATTCGTGCAAATATTTGCTGAAAAGTATCAGCAAGACAATTATGGCTGGCACACCACCGTACAGTGGGACGTGATACCTTGTAAATTTGAGTTGTATTCCTTTTTATTTGCTAAGCTTTTGTAAATTTACGCAAAATGTGTTGTTTGTTCAAAAACGTATCTCAGTGTGTTTTAGAAATGCGAGCGTTGCCTTGCTCCATGTCGAGGCGCGTTTTGCAAGTTCTACTAGTAATGTATTGAAGCAAGTGCATACATAAAAAATTTTAAAATTGCTTTAGAACTGCTAAACGGTATTGTAACTACTAAAAATGTAATTGTATTAAAAAAGAAAAAAATTAAGTAAATTGAAAGTAGCTGCTTATTGGAAAAAAATTAAGAAAATCTAAATATTTATGTATAAAACAAGCTTGTAAGTAACTTAAAACCTAAAATCCATACACATTAAAGCTAATTATTGCGTATTGAGAAAATATTACGTGTGAATGAAAATATTCCAAAAGGAAACACAAAAAATTATTAAATAAAAAAATAATAAAAATTCATTAAATAAAATTTTCGATGTTTTACTTTCTTGAGAAAAATTTAGAGGGAGTGTTTTTTGACCACTGTGATGTCTTTGACGTCGTTTGAAGTATTTAAATATAATTGTCGATATATTTTGTAATTTTTGTTGTTATTATGGAACCATCGTCGCTATTGATAATGAGATATTAGACAAAAAAAGTGCATATTACTACCGAAACCGATGACGCACAGTGGGGCCAAAAGTAGTAACCGTACTATAAATTTCCTGACATTTCGTATATGCATCATTCTGCACTTAGGTTAGGGTTATATTATGGGCCCTTTGTGATGCCATATAAAAGACTCATTATTTCCCTCCTCTTACCTTAAAAGTGAAACCACAATGTCATAGATGCCAGCTGAAACAGCCAAACATTCAAAAAGGCAGTGAGGGAACGAGCGTTGACGAGCCCTCGCCTCGATTGTCTCGGATAGACACCCCACGACTCGAGACTTCTCTTCGCGTGCCCACTAAACCCCACTCAGTTAACACCTCTGGCCCTATAGACGGACCCTACAAAAGCTGCACGCTTCTACAACAACAACAACAACATCGAGCCCCCGCCAATGCCGGACATTGATTTAGAAAGTGCTCTACGCTTTCGATTTCCTCCACATTACGGCAGCTAAGACAGTAATCGTTTAACGGTATGCAGTCGTGGGTTTCCATCAGGCAGTGCCCGGTGAGAACTCCAATTGCGTTTCAGCAAATTGTACGCTCAAATCGGAGGACTGACCGAGATCTGCGTTTATCCAACTCAGGCCAAATATGCCTTGCTATCCTGCACATGAGTTCCACAGTCCACCTTGTGTTTGCCCGTTTGATAAAGACTTTTTCCAGTAGTAGTTTGCAGGAAAATAGCGGAATGCCCGCATTTCAAGCGGTATTGATTGCAGACAATAAGGTTCCTTTGCTTGCCTAGCTTGCCTCCCAATCACCCCTGTGGTGGATCTTTCTTTGGAAATCATCCCCCGGAAGCTCGTAGCAATTCACTTTATCAAAATGTGTAGTCTGATAGCTTCACAGCCTTCCTGTAGTTTACTATTTAGGTCCATATGAGCATCATGCACTCTACCCTTTCAGGCTTTGTCAGTTTGTTTGTCATGATAGTTTTTCCGAATTGACACTAAGAGCAGATGTCATGGACTAGGTTTCCGCAACGCGTAAAGCGCATTGGACTAGGTCGCATAGTACTTGGATGTGCTTACGAACTGCCATCAGGGCAAGATCATCGGCGTAAGCAAACACCGGACAACCTGTGCCCGGTAACCGTGACAGCAGAATATTCACTATATAAACCTTGCGGGATGCCGCGGTTTGCCTTTCTTTTTACAGACTCCTCTCCTGCACTCAGGAATGAAGAAATGTGGAAATTGGTAAAAGTCGACGCACTGCCACGCCCCCTGCACTTTTGGCTGGGCGGAAATGGTAAATGTTTTCAATTTTTTGACGAAATTCCGAGTTTATGATGGTTTTACCAAGAAAAGAATCTAAAAGAACGTGGAAATCGGTTAACGTTTTCATCCACCAACCTTAACAAAATAGGCGCTAATGTTAAAAATCAAATTTTGATAAAATTTGATTTACCCTGCTCTTTTATTCCACAATTTTCTAATTTGGAAGATAATGCAGATACAAAACGAATACATTTTAATTACCTTCATACCAAGTTTGTGCATGGCATGTATTTGCACTGAAATCTTCATTTATTAGGTTTATGTAGCAAAAGCTGAGCTAAGGCAATCAGAATTTTTGCCATCGAAAACGGATCTCATCCAGAAAAGCGTCCAGTTTGGCCGTGAAGTGCTCAGTAACACTTCTAAGCTCCTTCTTGTCTAAATCTTTATTCCTAAAGCTTCTTGTGATGGACAGATAAAACCAAGTCATAGTAGTAAAGTATCGTTTCCGTTGGTCAAGATATTTCCTAGAGGGCATGCCTGCAGTAAATTCTGTATACTTTTACAAATCTTAAATCAATTTCTTTCGCAACTAACGATCTCTAAAAATACTAACATACATACATATGTACACAGATTTGTTACAGCCTGATCTCAAAGTCATCCATCAACACATCGTAAAAATCTGATATCTGTGAAAGAGCAACCAGACGCACGCGCAAGGGCAACGACAATAGCACCAACGGCCACGCCAGCACCGAACACCATGGACACTGAGAATGGGGCTACAATGAGAACGACTGATTAGCGCGTCGAGTTTAATTGCCGGCAAAGCAACCGATGGCAACAACCACAACATATTGGCACTTGAGACACACAATCCTTCCTACAAAAATACAAAAACAAAAATAAGGCTACAATTTCACAACAACAAAAAACACACACACACATTTATATGTGCTCGAGTGTTATTTTGTATGTCCCTACTTAGCTTTTCGAAAGCCGTATTTGTATAACGCTTACCAAATCGACAAAATGTACTAGAGATTACAAAAACAATAACAAGAAAGGCAATGAAAGTACTTAACGATTTTTCAATTTCGTTTTTTGAGTGACCATGAAAATGAATTCGTTACTGGCAATGCATGGCTCAAGTGCATTTGTGGCTAAGGCAGCTCAGCGCCAACAACGTCAATGCATCTGAAGTTTGATTGAGGTTAATGCTGGAGCTACATAAGTGCCACTACAACAATGTAAATATACAAATATATATAACGGGTGATTTTTTTGAGGTTAGGATTTTCATGCATTAGTATTTGACAGATCACGTGGGATTTCAGACATGGTGTCAAAGAGAAAGATGCTCAGTATGCTTTGACATTTC
>NW_016159231.1:25177-40826 GCF_001687245.7 Rhagoletis zephyria | reverse complement strand
TTTAAAACTTTGAAAGCAAAAAACAAATACGGCCACCTTTGGCACGCACAGCTGTCATCGCCCAGCAGGGCGATAGAAATAAATCTATCGCCATGAAACGCCGCCAAGCGAACTTCGCATTTCGCTTTGGCTGTGTTCAATTTCATATGCTTGCGGGTGTTCTAATTTTGACAGCGCGAATTTCGCTGTGGTGAGTTCGCCGTTCGCCGGCATTGTATTTCAGCTATGACCCAGGCGGCAACGCGCATGACTGAATTGGTAGCGCGTCGGGAAGAGTAGGGAGGAGAATAGCTGCCATCGACGAAAGCGATATGTTACCAATTTGTTATGCATGCAGACGCAGCATTGGAGGAGTGCGTAAATCGAATACGTACAAGTCAACGCACCTACCAACTACATATGTACTTATGTATACGTATGTACGTATGTGTGTGACTAGATATTTTTCTTTTTTTTTTGCATGAGAATTTCAAGCTGTCGGCGAAATTGTCACGCACTTTTGGCCACTTATACACAATATAAATTGAACATTCCTTCATTAGTATTTGGTTTATCGCTTGGAATGTGTTTGGTTTTGAATTTCAGCGTTGAAATCGTTGGAAAGTGTTAGAAACGCTGTATATAAGTGCATAGATTGCTTATAAAGATTTTACGATGCGCTAACGGCAAAAGAAATTTGGGTAGATTTATTATTCGTTTTCAGTTACTCAACTTACTTTGCTTGTGCGTGTGAAATTTTGTAGCTGATATTGGTCACGCATTGATTGGAAATCCTCCTCACTACATCCACATATCCATACCGTAGTCAATTTGTTGAAAAGTGTAACCAAGTGTTGAAGAGAAAAACTAGAAATTACAAGGTTTGAAATTACAGAGAACTTGATGATGAAGCGGCAGAGGTTTAAAGGAGGACATGCACCTGTAATATTCGATTAATTAATGGTGAAGGTGTTGGTTGATGTTCTCGTTATAGCACCCTAGAGCTGGGTTGGACGATGGAAGATAAGAAGAACTTAGAACCAGCTGTGAAAGCTCCTACGTACATAAGTTAGATGTAGGGCTTGTAGCGAAGGGAAGACTTCCATCGCCAAGTACTGTCAATCCGGTCAACGTTCCTTCAAAATGTCGTACTGTTTTCGTTCACACCCATAGGTAAAGTAGAACAATTGGCACTGATGCCGCTTCTTTGGCATTTGGATCATAATTAAATGCGCTGCTCGTGCCACGAAACCTTCGCTAAAAAATTAAGCCATACCCTATTTGCCTATTTTAATAAAACTACCAGCTTTATATAGTTGGCTCCGCATCGAAAAAGTATATCACATGGGGGACCCCTTTTGAGCATTTTTTTTGATCAGTCACCACTATTAGTGCCAGAAAAAAGGCTAAACGGCCAGGCTTAACGGCCAGGAAAACAAAGCCAAGAGAGCTAGCTTAATAGATGCAAGCTATTAATTCATATATTTTAGTCGTTATAATTATTTCATAGTTTTTTAACTTTTCGTCGTAAAATTTGACATTATTTAGCAAAGTGTTAAGTAGACAAAAAATTTATATTAAAAAAAGCGTTTCGTTGGATGACAACTTTCGACGTGAATGAACACAACAACAGTGCAATATTGAACTGAAATACCAAGTTGGTATAATGCTTTGAAACGTGGTCACATTTCGCCAGCCAATGAACGCCGAGTGTGTCGTCCAATATCGATCGGTGCGAGGCGGTATATACTTGCTGAAGGCTGAGCTCTAGCAGATTTACTGGACCCGGAATGCCCAAGACGCACATTGACGAACCCTCAGGACGACACGAACTTGCTGACGTATAGATCCTAACGTATGGGACCCCAATCTTCACGGCGGAAAATGCACGGACAAAACCCAGAAGCGTTTCTTCCCCAGAAAGGCGGCCCTCTGGTCTGCGTCTGACCCGCAGGACTAATTTCACCTGGCAGTAGGTATTGGCAAGACAACGGAGGTGCCAATATGAAAGTGGCGAGTCGACCTCCCGTCATCTCCGCATCCACTCACTGTTGTATTCGTCGGATGAGGAAGATCCCAATTGGCGGATTAGCTCTGGGATCGGATCGTTCTGAGAGACCGGCTGCAACCATAGGAGCTAAGGTGCCTAAAGGCCTTGCCAAAACCAACAAAGAGAGCGACAAGGAGCGTAAGAGGAAGATGAGGTACAAAAGCTTTCGTTAATTTCTCAGGAAAATTGCGAGAGGTCGACCCTGCCAATCAGACGCTAAGAGACGAGGCTCTTCAGAAGAACCATGCCTACATCGCACGGAAGTATGAACGACTCCGCGAGAAAGCTCCTAACTGCACAAAGGGAGATGCGGTAACCACCCCCTCCGAGGGCGGTAGCAGCCTGCCGACGAATAAAGTTGTTTACTCGTGTGGGAGGAAGTTATAGATATAACTCTTGCAACTAACTCGAACAATGTTAGGGTTGGCGCGTCTCGTAAAGTGTTCTGATCATTGAACGGCATTCATATTTCTATGACATACTTAGATCCGCTAGTCCGATATGCTCTTCCCACTTTAAGATTGGCTCTTTTTTGCGAATTATGGGCGATTTCCAGTTGCTAAAATTCTGATGCGTTTCTAACTTTAATTAACAAATAACTTAGAAATATAAGAAAGAGAATGCGGTACGTTCGAAGCTGAACTGATAGTATTGATTGTCCACTTTCATAGTCCTTCAAAGCATCCTCCGAAGATTCTCGGTACACAGCTCCGATGAAGGCTTTTGACTGTCGAGTGCACTTTTCGGCATTCGTTTTCTTATAAGTATTTTCAAGCTAGTTTTACAGATGAAGAAAAAAGTTAAAACAAAACTAGTGATGCGTCGAGTTTTTTTTTCAAAGTACAACTTATAGCTTTTCAATTATGCGAGCAGCGACACTCCTTACACGTTGAACATTTCCCCGTGATATATCTTCTTCAGGATTTTAGACTTCGACTTTAAATAGTGGAAGAAGGCAAACACAGGCAAACAGTTTTATAACAGAAGTTTGTTCCCAATTATCCAAAGTATATCTCTCTGAGAAAAATATTGCCCGACGAGGAAGGAAATTAGTATTATTAGAAATAATTAGTAAAAATAAATACATATCGCAATAGGCTTAATTTCAATTGATTTGCAAAAACAACATAACAAAATCAAATAATGAAAATATGCCTTAAGGTTATATGTAGTACATATTTTCTTCTTTCATGTCTACTAGTTTGATTTTGAGATTGGTCCATAAAAACATTATTATTACTATGCGAACGTTTGCCTTACCTTAGTCTGGCAATACTGACTGGTGTACATATAGGTGGCAATAAAGAATAACTAATTTTTGTTTACATTCGCAACATCTTCATTGTGCCGCCTCTATGTTACGTACGCCATTTCGTTCCCATACTTTTCTGGCATGGATGTATAAGTACCCATTCTGACGAATCTTTTAGCAAGAAGATGTAGAGAGGTGTACTTGGCAGTAAGAAGAGACAGGTGATTATGGCGCTAACAAACAATCCAGAAGAGATAATATTGAGATAGAAATTCCCGAAAATGTGTATCTCACCTCAGCGCGACTGAAAAAGTATTTGTTACAAATATTTGTTTAATGAAACTAGACTAATACTTATAAAAAACTATACACACAGAAAATGGTGGACGCACTCTCCGCTTATAACATAACTTTTAAGTCCATAACTTTTTTTTGGGGTTGTTCGATTAGAAAGTAATTAACTTCAAGTGTGTGCACATTTATTCACAAACATTGCTACCAGATAAATACGTGCCGCCCAAGTGATTTAAAAGAAGATAAGGCTAAATTATGCCGCCACCTCATATCTCGACCTTTTTTCTGGTGTAAATGACACCTGGCCAGAGAAGCATGAAATTCTCGTCGAGTTGCAAGAAAGGAGACACTTTGTCACAAAAAAAAAAAAAAAAAAAAAANCCATCGGAAACAAAAGGTGTTGTGCATTATATGTGTGTATATGGAGGTACAAATGTACATACATACATATTTAGATGGGCAATTACAAGCATTCTAATAGAGATAAGAATGTAGGCAGGTAAAATATTTTATGCACGACCGATTTTATCCTGACTATGCTATGCGCTTATTTGTTTAACATAAAAGTTAATTGTTTTATAATTACTTGTACAAGCGATAAATTTGGGTGTGGAATGCGTGGGTGAGCATTAGAGCGCATGCAGGGGAAACTTGACAGCGGTTGTTACCTACGAAGTAAAAAAAAGTTTTGACAATATAATTTAAGGAAGAGGAAGTTGTACATATAAATACAAAAATATTTGTACTATTTACATATAGAGTGATTTTATAGCAAAACATAATTTGGGAAAATTTT
Source organism: Rhagoletis zephyria (assembly GCF_001687245.7). NCBI lineage: Eukaryota > Metazoa > Arthropoda > Insecta > Diptera > Tephritidae > Rhagoletis > Rhagoletis zephyria. The sequence goes on along the minus strand of NW_016159231.1, from coordinate 36,455 downwards.
TTGCAAATATGAAAAAAAGTATTTGTATACAAAGAAGGCATCTTATGTTAAAAATTTTAAGCCTTTGGAATTTAAATTACAATATGTTTCTATAAAAGGTAGACATATATTTTTTATAAATAAAGGGTTACCCATTTCGCTTTTGGGAGAGTAAAGCCTTGCCACTGGCAGCCCCTTGTGTCAGGGACTCACTTACAAATTGGGAGATTGTCCTTTGTGATACCACATTCTAAATCGATAAAAAGCCTCGAGTCGATTATGTAAGGATGTGAGAACCGAAGTATTTCAATTGTAGCCTCACAAATGCTAGGCATCTAAAAAGGTAATGTTGAGGTGATTCGAACTCGTATTCTTCCAGGCAACTGCGATGGGGGAATCTTACTACATGATAACCGATTAAACAGTGACCCGTTAAAACCCCCACCAAGAGTAACAGCTATAGCTTTGTAAGTGTGAGGAGCGCCCCCGGCCACAATGACCTTGCAGTCGCGCATCTCCTAGTTTTCTTCCAGCGCTTGCTGGGTCCATCTATCCAAGAGTGTACAACAGGTGATCAATGGCACCCCCAGCCGCTTTTATCTGGCGATAACGTTTCAAGTCTACCTTTCCTTGCCAATTCGTCAGCCACACAGTTCTCCACAATTTCGCTGTGGACCTGAGTGTCCAAATGAGCCTAATACAGAAGTATTCCGACGCAACTGACAAAGAGATAACACATTCCTTATCTACCACACAAGGTCTAAAATCTACCACAAATTCGCGTTTTGAGTAGTTTTATTTTTGCTCGACATAATTCTCCTATATTTTAAGAGCAAAAATTGTCCAACACTAAACCCTAAAAACAGGCCGAATGGGAGGATAAAATTAACTGTAATATAGTAAATTTTCTCAATATTCAATTTTTCGACAGGAAACGTGTTTTTATTGTGTTAAATTGCAAAATATATGATTTATAAAAAGAATGAATAGCGAAAATTTAAAAAAACGGCGATTTTTGTGAAAGTATTTCAGTGCATCTAAAGTTGTTTACTTTTACTTGAGAATTGTCAAAATCGACAAATCCCAAGTAGCGGTTTCTGGAACGTGCCACATTTGTTCTCTACATCGTGATGTGATAAAAAAAAGCTGGCAGCACTCCGCAAGGTTGCAGAAATCTCTTAAAATATGTTTGAAAATTATCTTGATATGGAAGGAACTGCTTCACACTGTCAAGGAAAAAAATTGCCAAACCTCAACGCAATTTTTAGTAACTTTAATCTTGCACTTTATTATACTAAAATTAATTTTGTTTTAGATTCTAATTAAAATGTTTGAAGTTAAGGTGAAACCTAGCAGAGTTTTTTTTTTACTTTTTGTACAAAGTTTGATCCAAAACCTGAGATCTACACAATTTATTTTTTTAAGTCCGATCACTGCTTTCAACGCACTTCTAGGCCCTGATAGCCGCTTGGCCACCTCCCTGGCTGTCGTCGCACTCCTGAGCAGTGACTCCACCGCCTCCTTGATAGCAACCACTTCCGCCTGGAATACACTTCAGCAGGTGCCGGTGCACCGTACACAAAAAAAAATTTTGTGTGATATGCATTTTACCGACCCCTACCTATGGTTATGTATTTCGACCCACAGAACCCGAATTTGTAGTCAGTTTGGCCAATATATCTCCTAGATTTCGAGAAAATTTCAGAAAAATCGTAAAAAATAGCGAAAATCGGCAATAAAAAACAGTTGTTTGAAGTAAAAGCACCAGTTTTGGAACGATTAGCAGTAAATAACAATATTCAAATTTATTTTATTTACTATACTTTTATTACAATTTAAGATGAAAAAGTGCTATTTGCCTTGAGTAAAGGTTTTAAAATTTTAAAGAAAGCCATCGTCAACAAACTTTTTTCACTTGATAAGTTATAAACTCAAAAGTACTAAATTAGTATTTTTAAATATTATCATTTAAATAATATCAAAAATACCTAACAGTGTTGTCCTATTTTCTGATTGCGAAAGTGAATTTCAAACTCTACTTTCAGTGCAGCTAACTTAAAAAAAAAATTTTTCAACTAAAATTTTGCCGCACTAGGTAAATCCGTCACTGTCTGCAGGAGATTCCCAATAATACCCAACTGTTTATTTAACCACATTTTCATACTAACTATAATTGATAGGTCTGTCAGAAATCCCCAAAAACCCCGAAAAATGCAATAGGGGTACCAATAAAAAATCGTTAATATTAAAAAAATGGTTAAATATACAATTGGGTATTACTATTGAAAGTCTCCTGAAGAGAACCTGAGTTTTCCGATAGAAAAATATTGATTTTCAAAAATTCTATACCGTTTCTACGAAACAATTTTTTTCCTCATATCGAGCCCTAACCGCCAAAATAACGTAAGCGACAATTTTTTCAAAATTTTCTTTTTGATGCAGAAATATTTCTAGAGCATCCAGATGCATTTCTGCATCAAAAATAAAATTTCGAAAAAAATGTCGCTTACGTTATTTTGGCGGTTAGGGCTCGATATGCTTAAATACATTGAACACTTTGAGCGCTTTGAGCGGCCTCTAAATATTTTTTGATTTTGGGGGGTTGAGAGCATTAAGATTCCGACTTTACTTTTTTTTGACCACCCTAATGCACAAATTGTACCTATATATTTCCTTGCTTAATTCATTTTGCCAAACAAATTTTATCAATTATTCTTGCCGTGCCGCACAATCAAGAATATCATAGTTCTCGATTGTCATTGAGGTTGCCGCACCCAGTTAATTTTTTCCGCTACTTTCCACACATACGCCCCACGGCTCGCCACCTAATTTCTACGCCGTCGGCAGGTACATTAATTACCAACAGCCACCAACAACCCTACCAACATTTTGCTGCAAGAAACCAAACCAATCAGAGAGTCATCATCGAGTCACTGCACTTGCAACAGCTACTGTGCAACGCGATGCAATTGCAATTTGTTGCAATCGGCAACAATCATTAGCGGCGCACGTGTTGAGCACACACCCATTTCGCAAGTTAGTATGCATACATACATATGTATATGTATGCGAGTATGCAATGCAACGAGTCATTGATGCCTCTTGGTGGAATCAAAAAAAATCAAATGCAAGTAAGTAGAGAGTTGTGCGATGTGTTTGTGGGAGTAACATTATTGCGGCATCCACACATTCCATACATGGCTGTGAGGCGTCAAGCGGTTGAAGTGAAAATCATTCGATGCCTGCCGCTAAAATGACACGTGGTGTGGCGTGATGCGGCGTCGCGGAGAACCAACCGTTGCAACAAATGACAACACTGAAGGCCGGTCCACATAGAACTTTCGTGTTGGCTTTGGCGTTGGCGTTGGTTTGACAGAACGCACGTTAAAAGAATGCTTGCTACAATGAGCGCTTGGCAGCGAATGCTTGGGCCACTACATTAACATACTAACGACAGATAAATTAATATTTCATATCAATAATTGCATTAAAAACGATATTTCTTGCCCGCACTTGATTAAAAAGGAAAATATTTCACATAATTTTATTTATTTGCAACAGCTGACGAGCGACGCACGCGAAAAGATGAGAGTTGGCCATCTTTTTGTTTTGTGTTGGCGTGAGCGTTGTCGAATTTTGGCTATGTGGACGGCTGCGTTTGAATTCATGTATTCATAGTCAGCTGTTGAAGCGACGCCAACGCCAACGCAACGCCAAAGTTCTATGTGGACGGGCCTTTAGTGTCACATTACGCAGCGTATTCATTGTTCGTTCGGTTGGCTGACAGGCATAGCTGGTAACAGTACAATCAACGCGCTGCATCATGCGACAGCTCAGCAATTGAAAACATCCACATACCTACATACATACATATGTATAGATTTGTATTTATGTGCATAAGTGGCCACGTTGCACATTCGCCTAGGCGTTGTTGCAGTAGTAATGGAAACGCAGCTTATCGAGTGGTCCCTAAAGTTCCTTTGGGGACATTCCATGCGTTGGCTAAGTGAAAATGTGCACAAATTAATATTCGCACTTTTTCTAGTGTAATTAAATGAGAATATTGCAAAAGCACACTTATGCAAAGAGGGGTTGAGCGGGAGCTGAAACCATAGCCATGCAAAAGGGTTATAGAATGTTGCATTTACAATGGCTATACTGTCTTTCACTTTGACATCAAATAAAAAGTGCTGTGTTTTTTTGTTGTCTTTTTATTGCTGTTTCTGTTGCAAGTTAGCAGAAATTCAATTTATTAAATTACCACATGAAATATTTATATGCTGATGATGACCAGTAGCTGAGTGATTGGGTGTGCCAGTCGGTTTGACGTTGGTATTTGTTGCCTCTTTTGCCGGTGCTTTGCCTTTGATGGTGTATCATCTAATGAATATAATGAATATCACATGCCACACGTCAGTTGTATCAACAGTTTATTGGCCTGCGGATTTTCACAAGTCATTCAAAGTCTTCCCACTAGCTGGCCAATGCATTGACTGTCTTACACAAACGTTTGTAGAGGAGATTTTCAGGGCAAAAGTTTCAACAAAAGTGGCGTTGTACATATGTATGTACGAGTATATGTACATTTGTATGTACGTAAGTGCCTTTCACCCACTAACCTGGCTTCAAGTTTATTATTTTTTTCTTTACAAGAATTATTTTCCTATAGTGACCCAAGGGAGAATTTCATATTTGTAAGGCATTGCACAAATGTACAGCTTTCATTTGACAAGTGATTTGTATCTGTGAATTAATTTACTTTTATAAACACAGGGTTCTCTCATTTTAGGTGCATTTATATTACAAAAGCTCGTCAGTGGCATTGGTAGCAGCAACAAAAGTATGGGAACGAGATATTGCCAACCTTAGCAATGGAGTTATTGAAGCATTGGTCGCGTTCATAAGACGTAGCTGTTTAGCTCATCTGCTACGAAACTGCTGGCAACTGTTGAACCCAACAATTACGTCTTAGAAACGGCTTGATGAATATGCTGCCAAATGAACAGCTGATAAATGTAAACAAATGAAATTGCAACAAATAGAGTTAGTTGCGCCGATACTATTTAGAATTCAACGCTGAGCGGCCGCCGTGTTGAAAAAATCGTTCAATGTTACAATGAATTAAACAGTGTAAAATTATATAGCAAACATCTTAAAAACATATATTTAGAAACGTTGCATTATTATTAAATATTTTAGTAACCTTATCACGTCAGTAATTTGTTTGCAACTGCTACCTAACAAAGCGGCGTTAAATTTAATATAAGCCGCGTAAGTCTTTTCAATCAGCTGTTTAGGCTAAGCCCAACACGTTGAGTTCAGGAAGCGTAAAAATTTTCCGCTGGAGAAAATGGCGGAAAGTTGCCAACTGTTGGGCGAGCGTAACTACTCAACTGTGCGTTTCTAAGACAAACAGCCAACGGTTACCCAACAGCTACGACTTATGAACGCAACCCATTGATTGTCTGCAATAATTGAATGGTATGGCAGAGCTTCTCCAACTTGCGGGATGCGGGCTGCTTTTGACCCACAGATGTATCATTTTTTCATAGCCAAATTAAGTACAGAAGTCAACAATAACAATCCTTTATAAAGATTTTATATAAAATCCAATGATATTTAAAGATTTTAGAAAACAGAAGTAATCCGTAATCGTGATTTCAAGTACAATTTCAACATTAAAAATACTTTTGGAACCAAACGTCTGCCAGCATTTTGATACTTAATCCGTCTACATTTAAGTAAAGGAACATACCTATAATTCATATTTAATACAAAACGAAACTGTGAATTGTAGTTTTGAATGTAAACGAGATTGCGAATGATAATAGGTTTGCTCCGCACGAGCCCGCGGTATCCCGCAGGTGCCCAAAACAGTCCAGAAAGCGTTCCTCACGCTGGAAAAATAGGTAATAGAGAGCGCATACTTTTCACTTTTGGATCGTAAATGCCTTCTTCCTAGTGCCCGAAACAGCCCGCATTTTTCCGGGCACAAATATGCAAGAAGTCAAATTCCTAAAACAGCTATTGATTGTTTATATCCGAAAGCAAATTTTACAAAACAAAAAAATATAAAATGTCACTAAAGTTTCAGAAAGTGTAGGTATGTATTTGCTAATTTTATTAACCATGTAAGATAAATACATATAAAATCATTGTTGTTCTTTCGGATTCTCCGAAAATAAAGCAAATATTACAGCTGCTCACAGAGCAGTAAGTGTTTGAAATCGCAAAAACAAAAACAAGTGAAACAGCTGATTTGTTGATTCCGGTCACAAATTGTGTTTTTTCCGTTCCTCACGCTCAGGGCACTTTTGCTATGTTTTGACACATTTTTGATACTTCTGAGAGAGTTACTCATTTCTACGCGCTTATTACCGAAAACGCCCGGAATTCGTGTGGAACACAGCTAATATTAGTGGTGAGCGAAAATATTAAAAGAAAGATTTGTAAGGCTACCGTTTTCCTTTGTTAGTTTTCAAGTAAATTTTTTCAACACCCTATAATTTAATCGAGTCCAGCCGCTGCAATCAATATCCTTCACTTGCTCCACAATAATTCCAACATTCATCATTTATCATCTAGTCAATTTACACACAGCAAACGGAAGCCTCCATCAAGTATTTGAAGGAAATTGTATATAATTCCCAAAAAGTTGTCAATTCAAATCAAATTCACTCAAAATAAGTATCCACCATGCCGCCAGCAATAACATAGGTATCTACATAAACATCGAGGCAACACCCACAACAAATCGCACCACATTCAATATTTAAGCAAAAAGCTTAAGAAGAAGCTTCACACAAATTTCGATATGAAGTATATGGGCTATAGGTATGTACATATGTACATATGTGTGTGTAGTAAAGAAAAGCAAACTGCCTTCGGTTTTCGTAGCCAGTTAATAAATTATAGAAATTCCCCCCTTTAACAAATAAGCAACCATACAAAACGTATTTACACCAACAAAATTTAGCTGGTCAGTCCCAACAAAACTTAAAAACAAATTGATTATTCACGCCCATAGATGTGTATAAACTGACGAGTACTTGCATCTTTACTACACTTGCAAACCACTATGATTATAATATCATTCACTGTTGTGGTGATGACCTCCGCACTTTATCCCCACGCCCTGCCACTGTTTTTGTAAGCATTTATGTAGTTTATTGTTGGTGTAATTGATTTTTCAACCACAATCGTGCGAAGACATATTAAAGAAACCACTAAATGTCCAGCCCTTAAAGAGTATGTATGTATCAAGCCTTGTATGTCTTTCATGTACTACATACATAGATACTACATACATATGTATGTACATACTGTGATACTGATGATGTATCCATGCATACATATGTATGTCTGTTGATTATTATTATTTTTTGTTTGTCTGACAATTTGGGGAATCCTGACGGAAGGAAGTGATTAGCAAGCAATGAACTCTTTATTATTATGCGAATATGGGGTAACCGTCATAGGTATGTCAGCCTTTCGACAATCACCCGCAATCTTACCTACATACATACATATGTATTGAATTGCAGTACATTAAGCCTAATAACTGTGGATTGTCTGCCCTGGAAAAATGTAGCCAAAAGCTTCTTGACACTATTGAACTGATGAATAAAAGGATGGGAAAGCCAATAAAGTTGACAGAATGGTTTCTGGTAATTGGGTTGGAAGGTAGAAATACATACATATGTGTGCAGTCAATTTGATTTTTAAAAAATAAAGGTTAAGGTACACACATCTCTAAGGGTAACAAGGAAATGACTTCCAGTGATATAACTGGAAATTACGAACTGAAAAATCTGCCATGGCAGTTAATTCAAAATAAAATCTATGAAAGCTACATATGTGATGAAATAACTTCCAAATAAATTTTATCGCCAGAGAGGGCGAAGGCCATACAGTGAGCGGGCGGAGCAACAATGATAGTTAATTAGTTTCTTTCATTTATATGTTTTAATCAACGGATGTCTATACAAATATTGAGAACAAATTATAATCTCATGCGAAGAAAATTTTTCTGAATATTTACTTGACATTTAGAGCAATTTTCATCTTTTGAAAATTGTTATACCGTCGCCCGTATGCCAGAAGCATGAATGTGTAAAAATTCAAGTTTTGGGAAATGAAGTTTGAAAGTTTTTTTACGAGACTTAACTCTACATTTATGCAATTGAAATTGTAAAATATGTCGGTTCCCTATACGCTTGGTATTCTGGGTTTTGGTATAACATAGAACATACAAAGGTTAGTCAAGTCAACCCAAAAACTCAAAATTGATAGAGGGTGACGATATAATAAAAATATATCTATACAAATTCAAGGATTTATTTTACAATTGATAAAGATTTTGAGAGTGCATGAAACTTATTTCTGACACATATTCCATGAACGAGGTCTGTAGAAATAATGTCTGAATTTACTTGCTTACTGCCATAGCACAATAATGTATGTATTCTGTAATTTTTCGACATATTTTCCAAGGAATTTAAGTCACCTTTGGGACATACTACTCAAAATATAAAAAAAAATATTCCCCAAAATAGCGTTTGCTACTCTAAAAAAAATATACTTAAAACGGGCGCCCCTTCATCCATGTTGACCAGATTTTCATCTTCGTTTCTGCACAAGTTATTTTCTTAGATACATAGAGATGTGTGAATGTTTATACATATGTAACATAAATGTCTCTAAATTAAATTCCAGTCTTCATAAGTACAAAGCTTTAACTCCGCGGCCGCTCTTTACCACATTGCCATAATATATCACATTTCATTCACCACATTTTACTAAAATTTTCTCACTGCGAATTTTCACTTACTACCGCCTAAATCCCTGAAAAACTGCATGACATTTCATGTAAAGCCGCTGTATAAAAGACCTACGAAAATTGCGGTCGACCAAATTTAAAGTTAATCCTGCGGAATGGAAACAATGAAAACGCAATACTACCACAGTTCAAAAGGGGATGTGTAATTCGATAGGATTGCAGAAAAGATGGCTAGTGAATGTGAAACTATGAACGCATCAGAGAAAATTGCTTGGTAGTTGAATTTTGAAAATACAACAACCCACATGCAATTTTTGGTGGTGAGTGGAATACCTAAGCTAGGAAGTCACTTTCATGTGAAGCCTTGTGATTGTAATGACACACTAGGCAAGCGGAAAGAAATACAGTGGCGTTTAAAACATGGACATCTAGAACTTTAGGTATGTAGCGTTGGAAGTGAGAGTAAGGAGTAGTGCAGCTACATATACATATATATAGTTACATATGTATATTTAGATACAAAGTGGAGATCCTTCCTCACGCCATAGTTTAATTCATTGGTAATTCTAATGTAAACTTTCGTAGCTAATACGAATGTGACTTTTATTTGCACCTGCAGTGTATTTACATATGTATGTGCGTGGGGAAATCCTTTTAAAATTGGTTACATTAAGCTGCTTGTTTTTCTTACTTATGTTTCATATGTGGATTTTATTCTTGGACATTCGGCCACAAGTTGTCAAGTTGTTAAGGAAAGTGATTACGCTTGTACAGAGTAATTCACTTCTTTTTCATAAATAAGCAGTCACCTTAAGCAACTCATGTTAGGAGATCAATAACGTATGTACTGCGGTATATGGATGGTTAGATATTTTGAACAGACCTGAGTATTGTTGTCTGTTTTCACTACATGTTGGACATTTCTAAAAATCTAATATTTCCTCAGGTTTCATAAGAATATATAAATTAGTCCTACAGTGAAAGCTACAGTACAGTATGTTCATAGTTCATCGTCCATCTCTGAATGTTATCGGTCTGCAAATAGAACACTTTATCATTTTCCTAACGCCTGAACTAATTCACAACAACTACAAGTGATTATATGGAAAGTACCCGACGACGAATTTAATATCGCTGCTGAAATGCCTACTTCGCTAACATACTGAAGGACAGATCGCAAAACTTTATGGAATGACGATCTAACACAGCTTCGGAAGCAGAAGGAAGACATTCAACGAATGTTTCAGAAGTAATGTCTAGGACCAATACAAGTCTATCTTAAGAAAGTATAGAGAGCTTATTCCGGATAACAAGGAAGCTTCCCGGAAGGAAGTTTGCGAATCCGTCGAAAATGCCAAGAAGTCAGCTATGCTAAGCAGAATCCTCGCTGAAGAAAACCATCAGCCAACAAGAGGAGGTTCTGGAGGAAGAATAGATAAAGATGGGGCGTTTTCAACTTTTTTTTTAACTATTTCTTTATAGATATTTTTCGCATTTTTAAATCAATATAACTTTTTTACATCAGCGACGAATAACAGAACTGTCTTCATTAAAAATTTTGAATGAAATGTCACCTTCCAAACGCAAATCAGTTTGAGGCATATGGAAACGCTAGTAATACGCGGTAACGTCAAGGAAAATGGAAAACGAATTATCTGGGATAATTTAGCTGATGGAATTTTATTTTTTTTTCGTAGCTTAGTACCTAAAACCAACCCAAATTGCCAATTAGCTGTTTAAGGCGGAGCACATCACAGGCCTGTGCGAACAAAATTTTCAAGTAGCTGTAGGTGACCCCGAATTTTTTGATTCAAAATGACTAGAATTTGACAAATTTATCCAACCAACTATCCACGCAGCAATAATCTTAATTTTTGAAATTGCTTTGGTTTTGATTTTAAACAAGAATTCAAAAATCATTCCAAAGATTAAAGTATCTAACATTATGCATATTTATGAGTATGTAGTAATGCGATACTCAAATATTTATTGAGGTAATTTCAAACTAGTTAAGTTGTCAAACTTAGCTAACTCGGAAATGTTTACTCTTTCTAAAAAAATTTATACACATATTTTAAACTAAGAAATAGATGCATATATGTACATACATATGTATTAGAGGTATACGCCGCCGAGCCACGCCGCCGCCGCCGCCGTTTTTTGTCATTTCTCACGCGCCGCCGCCGAGTTACGTAAATATCGGCGCGGCGGCGGCGGCGGCGGCGTTCGGCGCCTAAGGAATTTTGTACAAAATTTTCATGATGTATGCACATTAAAATACATCGTTTGAAGGAAGTAAATACTACTCGTATAAAGACACTATTTTACGAAAAGAGGATTAAATTTTTAAAGGAGTTATTTCGCATAATTTGGGCCACTGAACATTTCCAAAAAAGCGTAACTCAGAAAAAACATAGGTAACACGTTATATTTTTCTATTTGGCACATTTTGGCACTTTTTTATCCTCAATATGGCACTTCATAGCTAAGTATAGTTGGAAGCCCTGTTCCCAAGTGGTG
>NW_016159231.1:0-22973 GCF_001687245.7 Rhagoletis zephyria | reverse complement strand
GCCCGTTCTGGTGGAAGTTGACCAAACCTTGTTTTCAATATACATATGACCCGCAAAGAATCGTAACAACTCCGTAATTTAACATAACGGATGATAAGATTATTGCAAAAAAATTTTGATAGCGACATAAATTACCCCAATAACTTAACATTTTAAATTTTTTTATTTCTTTAAATTTCAGTAGTATACATATACGGATTTGTAGAGAACATAGAGATGTATTTATTTATATACGTCGGACTTTCTTCTGTTTGCCCATCCATCAGCAGCAGACACTCAACATTTTAATTCAAGTAGAAAGTAACGTGATTTTAATTTAAAACTAATTCAATGAATTAATTAAATACAATTACAATCTGAATTGGCATGGCCAATGCCTAACGCTGACGAGATGACATGATAAGATTAGTAGCTTTATATCTATTTTGAATCTACCTAATGGGCAGTAGCGCCGGCGTTTTCAGACGCGCCGGCGTCGCCGCCGCCGCCGATTCTTTTTCAAGCTGACCACGCCGCCGCCGCAAAGCCTGTCGGCGTAAACCTCTAATATGTATGTACGTACATACGCATATCCGAGTATAATCCAAATGGCAAATACCTGTTAGCTGAAAAAATGAAATCGGATACATACATACCAATTTGTTGGCAAATTTATGCGCGCAAAACTGTTCACGGTCGTAAATGTATACATTCATTTATTTTTTATTTTATTGATGTGAATTTTTAAATTGAAAAATTAGTGACTAAATACACCAATCTCAAAGCGATAAGATCTTACTGAAAGTATCTGCAGTACGATAGATGTTAAGTAGGCATTAGTTTGTATATATTTTTGTATTTTGATTTTTTACATGCTTATAAGTAAATTAAATATTTTAAGCTCAAGGCTAGGCCTTGAAGCATCCTTATTTTGAGCTGTTAGTTTATGAATCGGATTACGAAAATTTGCCAAATGCTAATACTACATATTCCAAAATGAAGTGAACTAATTGATTTTGCGCTGATGAAAAAGTGAAACCCAAATTCTTTAAATAATTACATAAATAAATAATAGTAATTAAGACTGAGTTTTGAATAAACTTTGTCAATATGTGTATCTTGACTGTTTCGCTGCTTAAATAAATGATTTACTAGTTGAGTTGGCTGCCTGGCTGGCTGGCTGTTAATTAAATTTATGCAAACAACAAAAGATTAATGATGCTCAACGCCTTCGCTGAAACTAGCAACGCATACATGGGCATATTCACACGCATATGATATATGTTTCTAGATATACATAAATAACTTAAAACACGTTTCTTTGGCTATAATGTCTTAATACGCCAAATAACAAAAATGCGAATAAACCAGAAAGTATACAGCAACAGAGACTAAAAGTGGTAATAACAGCAAGTTAACAATGTCATAAAGTATTTTACTATATATTTTAGTGTCTCCGCTTATATGTGGAAGAAAATGTGATAAATAAGAGGATTTAGTATAACATAATATCAGTTGGAAACTGAATAAGGTAATATGTTATAGACAATTTGTAAACGCCCACGCAACATTTCTTCAAAAAACTACAGTTGAAATGGAAAATATATTTTTAACTTCTGTTTTGTTCACTTTTCATATAAAATTATCGCCAAATTGTAGTATCCACGCAAGCTTAAACTTTAAGCAGACTACATACTTTAAGACTTGACACTTCGACGACCTTTCACCCCGTTCACGCTGTTGAAGTTATTTCACATGTTCGATCTAAATAGATTTTTAAAATATTCATACATACATATACACAACCCTATATGCAACTCTCGTAGATAAAGACCATAGGAAACTCATCAGTTTATGCAACAGAAATAATTTTTTATTACCGGTGCATTTATGCGGCCTCCCTGTCGGAAAATTCGTAGTCGACTACTAAAATAGCCAATTCTTGGCCAACTTATTACAGGTAACTTTTAATTGATTTCAAAATCATGCAGGGCTTAATCATGATCCATTAGCAAGGCACTGTGTGTGGGTTCGTGTGTGTGCAAAGCTTTTGTAAGGGAGCTAAGGGAGTGCNAATTCCTTCGACATCGCTGTGTTAAATTCGCCAGTTGTTTGCATGCAAAAGAGATTTATCGCGAACTAGTAGTGGTTCTAAATGTACTAGAANCCCAAACTCTAATGTCAATAATGAGCAAACCTTTAATTATTGAATCATGGGGCTTAATCGAGGGAATATGTATGTATGTATTTACACCGCCGGAAAAAAGTATTGCCACAGGTTTTTTACAATATATGCATCAACTTTTATTGCAATATTTTTCCGCCAATTTTTTATAAAAATAGGGTTCATTCTACAGCAAAAAACATAAAAACATAATTTCTAAACTAACTCACGAATATTCAAATGTTCATGGAAATTTTCAACTTTTTAATGCGATTTTGCCGAATTTTCTTGAGTATGCAGTTTTGTAGCCCATTAAATTCTAGCATAAAAAATGCAAGTTTGGAGTTAGTTAAAAATCGCATTGATTTTTGAGATTTTATCGAAAGTGAAAAATTTTTGTTGAAGGTGTTTTGCAATTTTTCCAATAAAGTATTTTCGAATTTTTTTTTTTTTTTATGGAATTGACTGCGATAATTCGTAGCTAATAGAACTTCTACTTTATTACAATAGAATTGATTGGGCTGTAAATCTGCATACTCAAAATAATTCTAAAAAATATGATTGAAAGGTTGAAAATTTGCATCAAAATTTGCTGAATTTTCGCGAGTTTTGCACGAAGTTTATAAATAATATTTTTATGTTTTTTGTTGTAGAATGAATCATATTTTTACAAAAAATTGGCGGAAAAATATTACAACAAAAATCGTTGCATATATTGTAAAAAAAGGGCTGTGTCAATACTTTTTGCCGGCAGTGTATGTATGTAAAATTGTTTCACAATTTTCACTTTCGACGAAAAACCTTTTGTTCAAAAACAAAAAATGGAAACAATTATGAAATTGAAAGCGAGAAAACATGGACTTAAGCTATTTTATTTACAATAATATAGCCGAAATATACATATGTATGTATGTATATCTATGTATGTATGCATGTATGTATGTTATATATGTATGTATGTTAATAGCACATCTTTAGATCATCATGCGGATAATAGTGAACCTAAAATAAGTATAAAACCGTGAGTACCAAAAACATTCTATTAATTGGCATACTGCAAGTGAATTTATTAATAACCGGTTTAGAGTTAGCTGAAAAAAACCGAATTTTTTGCGATATCACCATGTAAAAGTAGTCAGTTGAAAGCAGTGTGAAGTAGTCGAGGCGTAGTCGTATTTACAGTTAGTTTCCTTCCCTACAGGGCCTTACTTATGAATATACTTACATACATACATATATGCACAGTAAGTTATACAAACACACACTCAAACCGACTTAGGTACACTGTAGGGAAACCCCAAAATGGCGAAGCAAGTTTGTACTTCCGTACTAGATGTTTATCGCAAAAAACGATAGTAACTAGATCGCCACCAGTTGAAAAGCAGCGATATGTGGTACTTTTAAAAAAAACAATTTTGGAAATCTATATCTAAAATGACGAATTTAGAACTGGTTCAAAACTATAGAAAGAGGGATGCAGAACGAACTAGATCTCATCTGGCGAATTTTGAACTAGTTCGAAACTACTGAAAAAGGGATGCAGCGGGGGTTTTGTTTACTTTAAATAGATTTTTGCTTGGCGAGTTTTTCGTTCAAATACGCTTTCAGTCTGCACGTCGCAGATGCTTTTTCATAGTTTGGTAATACAAAACTAATATTTGTGTTAACATCTTAACATTTTGGGACCTTCTGGAATATAACCAATAACAGTCAGCACCTCTGCAAATTCAGTTACAGCCAAAGGTATGTAAACGTGTTTTCAAATGCACAATTTAAACTACATTCATTCAAACAAATTTGATTTCAGATTGAAAATACATTTCACTGCAAATAATTAAAAATTGCATCTTGTTACTTTTTTCGTTTACAACTGGTTCAAAACTATAGAAAATGGGGTGCAAAGTGAACTAGGTCCCATATGTCGAATTTAGGACTGGTTATGAACTATAGAAAAGGTAATGCAGCGGGGGACAATTTCCAATTCCTATGACATCGCTGTGTTAAATTCGCCAGTTGTTTGCATGCAAAAGAGATTTATCGCGAACTAGTAGTGGTTCTAAATGTACTAGAAGCGCACCAGTTCAAAACTAGAGATTTTCCCCACAGGGTATAGTTACATATGCATGTACATATGTGGGTTGCCTCGAGGGTATTGCAAAATTTTTCGTGAGAAAACTCCACATATAAAAAATTGGCAATATAATTTTGTTTTTTCATTTTGGGTGCCAAAATTTTTTTTGCAACATGTGTTCGTTCATGTAAATATATGTATCGACTTTTGCAAGCATACACATGCCTAAGAATTTAGCAATGAGAGGTACCTTTTTGTAGTGTTTATGTGTATTTATGCATTTAAGTACGTACCCACATACATATGTACACGACACTCACATTTGACAAACGTGACTTCTGGTGTCATCATAAATGTTACCGTGCTGCAGCTACGAGAAGCAACCGTTATTGGCACTTGTCATGTTTATTGCCAAAAAGTCATTAACGTTGCAAGTGCGAAACGTGAGAAAACCCGTGTGGATGTGCTCGAAAGCAGCTCCCTTGGATTGCATTTGAAATTCAATACTTCTTATACATTTCAATAAATTTATCATTGCATAGAGTAAGGTGGCAATTTAGTGAGCATAAAATATTTAGGCTGAGTTCTAAGTTACATATGTATGTGTAAAAACCAGGCATTTTAATATTAAATCGAACTAGAAAGAGAAAGATAATCTTCATATTAAGCTGTTTGCCCAACAAGGATAGACCGTCCTCTAACTCAATATCTACAATAAAATTATTTTAAATAAGTAAATAAACTGGTTTATAGATTTAAAAAAAATATTTTTTTGCTCCTTTTAGAATTAGCTATAAATTAAATATTAATAACAATTGGTAAAGAGCATCCCACACGACACTGACGGCTTTTCGCCAGTTTTTTTAATTGAGTTTTTTGGGCTCTATTTTTGTGACGCAATTGACTTTGTTCACTTTCGACCACGCTACGTAAGAACAGTGATCAGGTGACAAAAGTACAGAATGCCCTTCAGTAATGCAGAGAACACTGCTCCACCCTGCTTAATGACAGCGATGAATCCAAGCCGCAAGACTTCAGGAGCCAATAATTTGTCAGCTATGCTATTAAAATATGATCTGAAGAGAGCATGGCTGTCGATGGAAAATTATGCGTGGTCTGCTCAATCCACAAAAAAAGGCAACCCGCAATATGCGAATAAGTTTGTGTGAAAGGCTGAACCCGACCTTTAAAATTTATTACTTTGGTTTTAGACCTGATAAATTCACCATAGACTATTCGCCATAGGTCAAATCTTGGAATAAAAAACTAGGGATGGTATTTCCAAAATTAGTGAAGGTATAAATCAAAACGGGTTTTAAGACCAAAACCTTTAAAGGACCAGTTATGGTCCTGAGCGAGACCTTTTCGGCGACATAACTGACACACATTCATATACAGTGATACGGCTTAATGTGTATATCTTTATTGAATTTAATGAAACAATAAAAATATGCATATACAATTTTTATTTTATTTACACTTAGAAAATATGGTGACCATAAGCAGCTCTGAAGTATTTTTCTATGTTATGTCTAAGACATCATGGTCTAATTTGGCCATTAGCTATTTTTTATTTAAAAATATTTAATGAAGTTTCACACTTTTTTTTAACGAGTAAAAGCTCAGTTAGTCTAGACATAACTTAATTTAACTCACCGTAAGAAATCATCAATGATTACTCAACACGTCAACTTAAGCCAGAAGTGGGAATATTTTGTTTTTGAATTTTCTCTTTCAGCTCTTTGGCAGTTTGCCACCTAAAATGCCACATCGAAAAAATTCATGCAAACAAATATGTTTGCTTTCCTTTATTTTTAAGAAATACAAAAACGAGAACCTGGCATGCCTGGTTCTCTCACCGCTCTCAATTTCCGTAAGGCCGTAACTTAAGAATCTAAAAGCAACAGGCTCTTAAGTTTCTTACGCTAAGTTAAGTTTTAACTAACCGCCAACACAGTTTCTCATATAACAGATTATCAAAAATGAGGTGTCAAATTAAAGTGCTTGGAATGCAGATATGCAATAACGTTTTACTTTTTTGAAAAAAAAAATCAATTATATCAAAATGGGTAGCAATCGAAATGATTTTGAAAGTTTTTGTTCCTTAACTCAACATAAGGAGGGTTGCCACCTGTTTAAAAATAAAATTCAATATAAATTTGAGGAATTAGTTTGGAGAAATATTTTTCAATATATGGGTGCCAAACGAAAGGGGTCAGAAGGTATTAGTTTGAAAAGCGGGTATCAATCGAATGGGTTTTGAAAAATCTTTATTTCTGCACTATATTTAGCGTGGTTGCCACGCGCTTATAAAACAAAATTCGACTTCATTCATCATTTAATTAAAATATGTATTGCAATGTTAGACGAAGGATTTTTAAGAATGTCTTAGCGTCCAACTTCTTTTGAAGTGGGTTTCCACATTTTTAAAAAGTCGAATTTAATTAAATTTCACGCATTTTTTTTTTTAAATATAAAGCGAAAGGGTGTTAATAAAACTTGTGTTTCAACATTTAAAATGTATTGAAGAGGGTGGCCACGTGTTTATAAAATGACATTCAAATTATTTAATAAGTTGGATGAAAGGTATCATCGAAATGGTTTTGAAAAGGCTTTATTTCTGAAATATATTTAGGAGGGTTGCCAACTGTTTAGGCAATTACCTAATTCAAATATGTATTAAAATTTGGGTGTGTATATTGGCGTCAAACGAAATGGTGTTAAGAAATCTTTAGGCTGAACACTAAAAATATTTTTTATGTGTTTTCAGAGAGTTGCCACCTGTTCAAATATTCAAATTATTTAAAAAGATAAATGAACTATTAAAATATGGGTGTGAATCGTAATGGGGTTGAAAAAACTTTATTTCTGAAATATATTTAGTGTGGTTGCCACATATTTTATAAGCTGCTTTCAAATAATTTAATAAGTTAAATGACTTTTTGAAGAATGGATATCCAATTCGCTTCGAACTCAATTTGAGCTTTGAAGAAGCCCACTCGGAAATGAATTGTATAGCCTGGGTGTTAATTTCTGAGATATGAGGGATCAAAATAAAGCCCTTGGCCTGTAGATGTGCGATAAGGTTTTATTTTTTGAAATTAGATTATGCGAAACGGCTGCACGGATTTGGAAGAAATATGACCTACATATTGGAGAAAAGTGTTAGTATGTATGTATCTCAAAGCGGTTAAAATGAAGACCGTCAATAAACCGATTTGAAATATATAAATAAGATTAACTTAACCTAAACCAAAATTTGATGTCTGCATTGTCAAAAAATATATATAAATTTTTAAGTTTCAATAAATGTTTCAAGAAAGCATTATGTGTACGTATGGACACACAGTGACTCAAACAAATGACCACGTATAAAAATTCCGTCCAAGTCTTAACCTAAAACATATAAATCACGGTTCCCAACTTTACACAAAATTTAGGAAAATTCAAAAAAAAAATTTGAAACTGCTTTTGCGGTTTTTTGTACAAAGAATTAACGGTTCCGCGCAATTATTTCATAAGAAATTCATATATGGAAAAAAGTGCAATAATCTGTCACCAAACAAAGTTCTCAAAGATCGACGGGATTTTTTAGCAGTTTGAAACTTGAACTTCGTTAGACTAAGATTGTACGGGCTATAAAACTGCATGTCCAAACATGTTCTAAAGATTCAGATTAAAAAGTTGATGTTTTGACTAAAATTCCTTTAATTTTCCTAAATTGTGTATAAAGTTTGAAACTGAGGTTTATATGGCTTTGGTTACAGCTTAGACGGTTTTTAATTGAAAAGTAATAAAAAAAGTAGCTTGAAAAACATGACGAATATTTAGAAAAAATCAACACTTGGTCATTTATTTTAGTCACTGTATATTTTGTATGAATATCAGAAGTACATATGTATTTATGTATATATATATGTATGTATACAACTACCTATAGAAGTAAATCTAAATGAGTAATATTTTTAACACCATAGGACATTTATTAATCGCAACGAATACATTATGCACTAATGATTACAGTTTTCTATGTACATAGTTAATGTTTCTATTTGTCGCCATTGGGAGGCCAATTTGCCAAATTACCATTTCATACCACCTCCTCAGCAATCATCATCTTCATCATAATGAACGCCACATGAAGTTTGTTATTGGCAGCTATGTAAACAGATTTTGTTGTTTTTCGAGCTCTAAGTGATTACCGACCTTTTAATCTATTTGAGCTCAATCGCCCAATTGGCGATTCCTTGCTGCAAATTTCTGTTTTATTGAAACGTTGACCTTCAACTTCGGCAAAACTTCCTTCAACTAAATATTTACTGCCTACTAATTAACTGCGTGTGGCACTTCATTGTTTCCACCTTAAATGTCGTTATTGCTTTATTACCCTCTGCAAGTGATGAAGGCGGTTCCTTTAAGCTGAAATTAGTCGAGAACGCAGAACGTATACTTAAACGCAGTCTGTATACGCAGAATTTTGTCGATTACTGGAGCCCTCAGTGTTGCTTACTACACTGTTGCCACTCATCAATGCCTTTTCATAAACTTACCCTTTCAACCACAATTTTTCGTGCTATAATAGATTGTAGCTAAATATAAACTACTTAGTTTTCAACAAAAACCTTATTTAATAGTAAATTTCAAATATTTTAAACATATTTTGAATAGCAACTTATAACTTTTTTACCATCTGCAAAACTGACGAAGTGGCAACCATCTAAAGAAGGAGAAATCAGCTGACACGGAAAAATCTAAATTCCGCAAATTGTGTTGAGTTTTCATTTACATGGCGCTTTGGTAAGACAGATCGTGTCAGCTGACTCGGTTTTACGTACCGGTAGGTTTACGTTCTTGACTAATTTCAGCTTAAGTGTACAATCCGTTGTGAGGCGTTGCCTGCCGGAAAGATGCATAATTGGCCTGCAAGTGCCAAAATTGTTGTTGTTCAAGTTAGTTGACTAACTCAGAGAGAGAGAGAGAGAGTGTCCTTGATTTCAAGGTAAGTATTTTCGCGTTGTTTGCTGATGCATGCACATTACACAAACTACATACAAATACAAATACATTGCCGCCTACAAAAGTACGACTATAAATACAAAGATACTCATCTATACGCTTGTTACCGATATTGGCGGGCCATTATGTCCTTAGTTGACGATTTTCTGCGACACGCGTATTTCTTACGTCTAAAACTACTTGGAGGCGCGAGTCTCCTTGAAAAAAAAATAAAAATAAGTGATTCACCTTTTCTTCTTCTAACTTCAGTTTGTCTTTATACTTTTGTTGTTAAAGTCAATAACATAAAGGCCTACCATTTTCGCTTTCCATTCGGCATGGCTCTGGGATTTTATCATTGCCAAGCAGCACGCTTACTAAATTTAAACTGTTGCTTAGATTGGAAAATTACTTTATTTCCTTAACAAAACGTTCAATAAAAATCCATTCTCTTCCTTTACTTTGAGTAATTAGAGGAACATTTTGAAAAGTTAATTTTTGATGCACCGTAAAAGTTAACATGCTGTTTGAGTAAAGGACACGCGACAGGAGTAGTGTCCCGAAAATTTATTAATACTAGGCAATATTTTAAAATGGTTTTTATAATCTCAACGTCCTTCAGGTTTGAACATGCAGCCCGGAAGGAACAAAAAAGCAACAGATGTTTTGAACAAACTGTACTGCAAACTTTAAGGCGGATTCGACTTTCTACTTCTGAACTGAGAAAAGTTCTGAACTAAAATGGTAAGTCAGTCCTCTTTCAGAATGTACTTCCAAATTTCCTTTTCTTATCCAGGCCACAAATCCTTACAAAATTAAGTAGTAAGGATTAGATATAAATTAGACAAGGATGAAACATGAATTTTACAAGGATTGCAGATATGAGCCGATGATTGCAGAGGACCATATATTGAAGAGACGCCTATTCGAAGCTTCATTGGGTATATCTGCGAGCATCCATCGATCATTGAATGTAATGTTGAACGGAACAACATTGCTATAACAACTAGAAAGTACTTCTTCAAGTCATTCAAGGGAAATCCAAATACTCCAATCGTTTTACACAATAAAATACATAAATACAGTGACTGAAACAAGTATTCACGTCAAATTTTTTTATAAATATTCACAACGTTTTTCAAACTAAATGTTTTTAATTTTTCTAAAAAATATTGTCAAAGCTTTAGCCAAAACCATATAAACCATAGTTCTAAGTTTAAAAAAATAAGGAAAATTCAAAAAAATTTCCTCAAAATTTCGAGCTCTTTGATCTGAATCTCGACAATATTTCTGGGTATGCAGTTTTATAGCTCATAACTTTTTTTTTTGTCACGGCTACAATCTACCTGCGGGTACCCCAAATAAACTTTCAGCATTTGAAACGGTTGATCATACTGCAGGGAAAACTCATACTAGTATTGCCGGAACCTTGAGTGTTTAAGCAACGTGTACGTGGAGTGGATTGCTCAAATGGGGTCAACGTAGATATTTTGCCATAACTCTGTCAGTTGAAGCACTTATCTTATAGCGTTCTACCATTTTACAGTCTTCGCCATTACAGTCTGCGTCAACCGAAATATATATATTTTCTTGTGGGCTTAACATCCTGAACGTGAGCACCAAACCCAAGTTTATTATTTTAAGGAGATAAGAGATAATTTATCTGACTTTACCCTAAAGCTCAGTTAGTGTAGACTTAGTTTACTTAACTTAACTTAGTATTTATATTAGAATATATTCAGAATGTGTTGGCGATTAGTTAAAAGTTAACTTGCCATTTGAGAGCGGTGAGAGAATCAGGCTTACCGCATTTAGGTTTTCACATTCACATATATTATGTTTAAATTTGGTGATATCTACATATGAGCCAATGCAGTTTTAAGAAAAATTTACATTTTGCGTTTAAGGGAGGAGCTTCAAAACTCAATTGTTTCGCCACCTATAATAAGTTTGCAAAAGGCTGATTCGGATCGCTGCAAATGACAATGTTCTGTCTCCTTAAATGTCTCTGCGGAATAACTTCCGCACCAGCACTGATGAAATAAACCTCTGCTTGAAATATACAAGTGTGGTACCAAACAAAATGGAGATCTTGGTCTAAGGGCCATATATTCTTGCCCCTATACCTAGTATACCACTGTATTTGCAATCCTCAAGGCCACATGACCGCCGCTTTCCACTTATCACTGACCACCCTGATTATCCCCGAAATGTGGCAAATGGGTATGAGCATTCCCTTTCCATTCCATGGAAGCACTACTCCTCCCTAGCCTTAGAAGCATCTGAAGCTAGCCGACCACCAGCATGGCTTCTGGAAAATGCTTAGCGAGGGTCTGAACCAACGTCGACATTTTGATAGGACGGTCCTGGTGGCAGATGACCTGTCGACGTCCTGGACTCGTAGCTTCCAGCTCGGACGAAACGGTGGATAACCATCTATCTGTGTGACCGTCAATCATCCGTCGAATTTTGAAATCTAAGTCCAAGACGCGTAGAATTAAAAAGGGAGGTCCCTCCGCCACCAGCAAGAGCCAAATTGGTAGGCTAAGCTGATGATTTCACAATAATGGCGACAGACCCAAACATCGACAGACTTTGAGATCAAATAACTAACTATCTCACCGATTATTCGAATTTCTTCACTGCAAGGAGCCTGAGATCAGGCTAGAACTGAACGTCTTCATCAATGGAGCCAAAATACCGCCGACCTATCACACCAAAATCCTGCGAGTGGTGTTCGAAAGCCTTTTCTCCTTCTCCGTGCACGCCTCAGCCCTTGCAACAAACTACGAACCAGGAACAAAGTCCTCAGGTCGCTTTACGGCAGCACCTGGGGAGTTGAAAAAGATGTCCTGCTTGCAACCTACAAGACAATCGGCCGGTCAGTGGCAAACGAGCAACACGTAGTGGAGAAATCTGCAAACATGCCAGAACGCAGCCCTACGTACGACTACAGGTTGTCATCTCATGTCGTCCGAGCATCAACTCCACGAAAAAAGCCTGATGCTGGCAGTGAAAGAGCATAACACCATGCTGTCGGAGCAATACCTCGTGGGATGTCAATTTGAGGGAACCACCCGAAAATGCCCTGCTTCGAAATGAACCGCCCCCACGACACGTGAGACGACAACTTCACGACTGGAAGCAAGACATCGAGCCGTACGTAGACCATCAGTTCGACACAGCGAGATACATAGCGGCGCTGAACAGCCTACATAGCGATGCGGTCAGAACGAGCCTCACCACGCGCAATGACAACATCGTCCTAGGCGGTCACCCGCCGCCCATAAACTTAGACGAAACGTAACTGCCGAGAGAGGCCAGATGCACCCTTGTACAACTCCGTTCTGGGTGGTGCCACCGTCTTAACAGCTACTTCTCTCGGCTGAACACAGAAGTGGCAAACACCCGCCCCCCATGTGGGCAAGGTCCTCACAACCCCCAGCAACGACCTTGAAACAAGAAGCGCTCTGGACCGCGCTCATCGACGCCGCCCGCCTTCTCGACTTCAGGCATACAGAGTCTGAGGATGGAGACGATGATTCATGACAGAACTTGGGCTCAACGCTGCTGCTACAACAACAACAACCATTTCTCGTAAAAATAAATTGCAGATTTAGATTCTTCGTACCCGAAAAACCCCCAGCATGGCCTTTCAAAAAAACTTTGAAATGAAAATGTCTTACAGTGTAATTATAATTAAAAATCTTTGATATAAAATAGCGCCAAGACCAAAGAGAACAATTAAACCTTGCATTGGTTTCCGTAAAAAAATTCTATATGTAGTACAGAAACATTAAAGATTTTCACAAAAATTCCCACAGAGATTAGTTTTTGTTAAAAAATTGTGTCGTAATTCTTTCAGTTTCGTCGTTTAAATGACCACTTGAGCTTTAATAAGCTAACCGAGAAACTTTTACAATTTCCGTTCAAACATTTCTATCACAATTGTTCGTCGGCATGCAACAAATTACAAATTGTTGCAGAAAACGAGACATGTCAAACTAAATGTCAACAGACATCAAGGGGAGAAAGTGTGTATGATATCTAATAAAAGGGGTAAAAAGTGTTTTTGCAACTTTTCACCCGGCTACATACATATACATATATATGTACCTATATTTACTCGTAGTAAAAAGTGCGTGCACCGTACACGCAATGCCAATTTGAAGTCCGGTTGCATAAAAGAAAAATTATGCGGAAAATTAGTGCGTAACGCATAATATGTATGTATGTATGTATGAACTCTCAGATGTAGATGCGTGTATGCATTAAGGCATAGAAATGATGGATCAAACTCTTGAAAGGAAAACAAGCAACGCTTACTGTAAATCGACGCAGAAATTACGCAATGGCCCTATGGGGTAGCGTATATACATACATACACACATACATATTTACATAATATTTATGTATTAGATATGACTGTACGCATGAATTTCTAATGTGTTATGAAAATTGCTGCACATTTTATATGAACGCGAGGAAACGCAAATTGCTCATAACTTTATTATGCACCTCATTATGTAATTAATCTAATGCAATGTGATTAAAGGTTAACTTGTTAGTTGTTGATGCATTATAAGTAATGGCGAAACATAAGTCAACGCGTAAATAACTTGAAATATACATTTAATTATGTTTCCTTGCAATCCTTTAGAATGCGGATACGGCAGTGTATTTTGAGGGAAACCCAGTTTTCTGAAGTGGGCTATGTCCGGTAATTGTGACACAGTTCAGACCAGCGGTCTTGACGGTCATGCAAAGGCCTTCAACTATTTTGCTTTTCTCCAGTCTACCTTACTTGGTTGTTGTTAGATAACGGGTTATGTTTTAAATGAAAAAATAATACGGATTAAATAAACAAAGGAAAAATAGTCAAAACTTGCTAAAATGTTGCGTCCCTATTTCTGTTATCGCCCGGAATTTACCAGATTCTTATACTGGATTAAAAACGAAAAAGAAGTCTAAGATTGGGGGCGTACAAAGAGATGGAAGTCAAGAAGAGCAGAGTGCAGCAATAATGATATCAAAGAACAGTAAAGCCATTGGAGCAGACAGAGAGGCTGAACTGTTCAAAGCCGGTGGCGAATACTTGGTTGGGCGCATGTAACAGCTTTTAAGCTCAATCTTGTCTATTGCCCAATTCATAATAAAGAAGATCCTGCTATTTGCGCCAATTAAAGCAGCATAAGCCTTATCGTATCAACGATACTGTGTGAAGGATTGAATTATTTCATGAACTAGGCACGTCAACTACTTAAGAATGATTTTCAGCTCATCTAAATCCACAAGGACCTAACTGTGGCTTTCGAGACCAAACGAGGGTTTAGACAGAGCGATTCGCTTTCTTCTTGACTTTGGACAGCGTCATGGAGCTGCTAATCATGCTAGAGAATGATTTTTTGCTTCGGGCGTAGCGGGCAGGTTGAGGGACAAGACACGTCCTACAAATATCTCATCGTGCACGCGGAACTGAGAGAACTATTCTACTTAAGATCTATGGCCCCGTTTGAGAGGGCACCGGCATGGGAATAAGTAAGCGCATAGACATACAACGAATGCCCTAGCTTGGGCATGACCAATGAAATGATCCATGGCTATACAGCAAAGATAAGGACCTTTGTTTATGATGGTATGTGATGAGTGATGGGAGCAAATGGTAATGAAAAGCCCTTGGGAGTTATTCATATTGGTTTTTCAACATAGTTAATTAGTAAAACAGACAAGGCGGCAAGCGTGTATGTTATGGCACAAAATTCCAATACATACAGTCAGCGTCAAAAATATGAATACTCTCACGTTTTGACGATTTTATTTATTTACATTTTCCATACCACATTTTTCTTATTTTTTAGAAAATATAGTATATTCTACAGCAAAACCCAGCAGAATCAATTTTTTTTATTACACATAGATCTCGGGAAAATTCAAGAAATACCAAACAATTTTCATGAAAATTTTTTACTTTTCAATTCGATTTTTCAGAAAAATATTTGGTACGCGTATTCGTAACCCGTTAAATTTTAGTATAACAAGGTGCAAGTTTCAAGTCTCAAAAAATTTCCATTGGATTTTGAAATCTTTTTTTTCAAGAATGTTGCCCATTTCCTTCCATTTAGAAATAGATTTTGGTTATGAGTATGAATGAATAAATAAATGCAATGAATCGGCAATGAAAATTCTCAAAAATCAAAAAAATTTTTAAGAAGTCGTATTGAAAAGTCGAAAATTTGGATGAAAGTTGTTTGGTATTTCTTGAACTTTCCCGAGTGCTATATGAAATTTAACAAGTAAGAAAGTCTAAGTTCGGGCGGAGCCGAACATTAAATACCCGGCGCAAGTATTAAAGATATGTTTTCCACCTTGCCGAAAGCTACCGCTACATGATAAGCCGGGGTGTATACATTTTAAGTAAATTAGCGTCCTTAAATTTCGTCATATTGAAATTTCAAACATTTCTGAAATTTATTGTTATATGAAAAGCGGCCGTAATTTAAGACCGATTTCAACAATTTTCAACGGTTTGCTTTTATGTGGCAAGCACAATAACCATACCGAGCTTGGTACAAATTGCTAGAATGGTTAGCGAGATACATATATGTGATCATAAGTCGGCGGGGTCACGCACATTTTCCAAAATTTTATCATAAACGTATTTCTTGGTAAAGAATGGTTGCAACCATCAATTTTGAATAAATTAGCTTTGATATTTACTGATTTTTCGAAGATTTTGTATTTCGCGAAATTACCGTTATATGGAATGTGGGCGTGNGATTTCTCTTTTCATTCTGATCATTTATGTATACATTTGTCTATATCTATCTCGATTCGTTTTGCCTGTTACAAACAACCGTTATGTGAACAAAGTTATAATACCCTTGTGACAAGTGCGCTCGGGTATAAAAATTATATATCTTCTGCTGGTTTTTGCTGTTGAATAAACTATGTATATTTTTATAAAAAAGTAAGAAACATTTAGTATGAACTATTTACTTAAATAAATTAAATAGTAAAAACGTCAGGGAAATCAAATTTATGACGCTGACTGTATATACATTCGTATATAAGTATGTATGTATGTACATGCATTTCTTGTGATAAGTCATTGCCAGCTGCTCTAACTCCACTGCGCTGCATCAAACAAATTTCCCCCCCCAATCGCTTATTTGTCAATTCCTGTGATGTGGTTTTGGCGCATGTTGCATTTATGTTTAGTAACAACAAACTAGCAAACAAACAGCATTTTTTAACGACAATTTTAATTACTCCTCCACCAAGCGCTGCACATCATGAAAATGCAATCGACTACAAACCGGCAGCATAAAGGAAAAAGTGGCGCGACGCTCGCAGCCAGTGTGTCTGCCGTGCAATAAAGGGCGGACCGTTTGTTGTGGGATCGTAAATTTTGCAACTAACCGCTGCTGCAGCATAACAATGCTAATAATAACTACTAGCAGCTAGTGCTGTATACTCCTTCACATACTGAAAAAATTTAAGCAGAAAAATGTTTACAAACAATTTTTATAACCAATGCTGCCGCTTCTGATCTTAAAAAAAAAAATAAAAATAGTGTGTACGCGCCGCGCTGTCTACGCCTGCAAACGTGGCAAATTTTAGTTTAAAAATATTCATATTTTTTTTTTTTTAATAATCATGCAGTGGAGTTTTCCAAATAAAAACAATAAACCAAAAATGACGAGTAACGAATAACAAAAAAAGGCGCTTTGTCTATAACACAAAGGCGAAAAATTCTGAAAATTGTACAGCAGCCACAACAATTACAACAGCAAGATCATCGCTATCAACACAAATAGTGTTGGCACTTTCTTTCTATACCCATGCACGCGTCTTCTGTGTTTTTGTTTTCTTCTACCAATTGACGTTTGATTAATGATGCGAAAACGTGCAACAATTGTTGCTGAGAAAAGATTACAAAAAAAAAAGACGACGTTTTATGGCCCAACAACGGGCTGTACTTTTCTATTCGTGAATGTACCTATATGTATTTACTACTCGTATATATATTTAGTTTTTTGTGTGTATGTAGAATTGCCGAACAATGGCGAACGATCGCCATAAGAGGTCAACACAATTTGGCCCACACAGCAGCACTCACGCACCTCAATCACACCACAATTCGTAGAAGAGCAGCCATTTCGGCCAAACATTTTACGATTCTACTACCAAATTTATTAGACATTTGTATTTTTAAGTAGATATTTAAAAGTACATGCATACCTACATATGTATGTATTTGTATGCTTGTCGCATTGCCTACTTTCGGCGAGCTACATACATACATATAGCGCTGCAAATCAACATGACCACAATAACAACAATATTAAGTGCTCTTACGCCATCGAGACACCTGAAGATTATTAATTACATTTGTTGATTATTGTACAATGCGAAGTTTTCCGTGTAATTTCAACAATTTTATGATTTCTCCTTTTACATTTAGGCAGGCAATTGCTATTTACGCGCCTCTTCCCCGTACGTATTTGCGGTGAGGGGTGAGTGATGTATTGGATGCTGCAACAAGTGATGCAACTATTAACATTTGGCAAGCAGGCGCCGCTGTTGATGGATACCCATCAATATTTTTGTCACCTGCTGTGTGATAAGTGTATTGAAGAATAGGTGAAGATACGAACATAACATATGTAAAAAGACGTGCATGAACAAATACATACATACATATATGAGCCCATCTTAGAGGTTTTTTT
This sequence comes from Rhagoletis zephyria, assembly GCF_001687245.7. NCBI lineage: Eukaryota > Metazoa > Arthropoda > Insecta > Diptera > Tephritidae > Rhagoletis > Rhagoletis zephyria. The sequence continues at coordinate 5,035 of NW_016159231.1, read as the reverse complement.
TATACCCGAGCGCACTTGTGCACAAGGGTATTATAACTTTGTTCACATAACGGTTGTTTGTAACAGGCAAAACGAATCGAGATAGATATAGACAAATGTATACATAAATGATCAGCATGAAAAGAGAAATCGAATAAGCGGTGACTATATGTCCGTCCGTCCGTCCATCCGTCCGTCCGTCTTTGCACCCGATAACTCGAAGAAAATTAAGATATCTTAACAAAGCTAGGTACGTGTACTTCTTTCTGGCGTAGAACGGATGGTATTGAAAATGGGCAAACTCGGACAATAACCACGCCTACCTCCCGTATAACGGTAATTTTCAGAAATACGAAAACTGCGATACAAACCAACTAACTAACTACTGAAGATTATTCACTCAAAATTGATATTTTCAATAATTTTTAAACATGAATATTATAAATTTTTGGAAAATGGGCGTAGCCACGCCCACTTATGGTTACATGTGTATATCTTGGTAACCGCTGCACCAATTTCTTCCAAACTTGGCACAGTTGTTGGCCNTGGCAACCGCTGCACCGATTTCTTCCAAACTTGGCGCAGTTGTTGGCCTTGGTACAGCGTACCGAAAATTTTTAAAATCGGACAATAACCACGCCCACATTCCATATAAGGGTAATTTAAAGAAATACAAAATCTTCGATAAACCAGTAAATATTAAAGCTAATTTATTCAAAAATTGACGCTTGCAACAATTCTTTACCAAGAAATACGTTTATGATAAAATTTTGGAAAATGTGCGCGGCACCGCCCACTTATGATCACATATTCATATGTATATCGGTAACCGTTCTACCAATTTGTACCAAACTCGGTACGATTATTGTGGCTGCCACATAAAAGCAAAATGTTGAAAATTATTGAAATCGGACTAAAATTGAGGCCTCTTTTAATATAACGGTAAATTTCAGAAATGCTGAAAACTGCAATATTTCGAAATTTAAGGACGCTAATTTACTCAAAATTGACACACCCCGGCTTACCATCTAGCGAAAGGTTTCGGAAAGGTGAAAAAACATATATTTAATACTTGCGCAGGGTATTTAATATTCGGCTCCGCCCGAACTTAGACTTTCTTACTTGTTTTAGTTTCACTTCCTTCGCGCGCCAGAAACAAAACGCTAAAACATTCTTCTTGCATATAAAATTAGTGTGCCACTAAATGAAAAACAAAATATATTGAGTAGAAGATTTTTATGATTTGGGAAACTAAAATTCAATTCTTACAATTTTTATTGGCACACTCGATATTAATTCTAAAATTGTTGTATACATGAGAAAGTGTTATATAGGTGCATAAGGAAAACTTCCACGCCAATATTTAATTACTTTTAAATAATATTACTTTTAAGTTAAGGCGTGCAAGTAAACGTTTCAGATGACTGCGTATCGTGCTACGGGGCGTATACGTTACATACCCTTTTTACATATTTTAGTGTATCTCTTTTAAATTTTCATTTAAATACAATTTCGCGATGAACCTATGTTTTTTTATACAAAAATTAAGGGAATGCCTTTTCAAAGGAAAATGTGCCACCATTTTCAACTTAAAACACGTTTTTGTCGAAAAATGTAATAACCCGTGGAATTTTCTCATGTAGATATATATAGGTATATTTTTATTTATTAAGTATTTTTTAAAGTTCAATGTTTACATGCATTTTCATACACAATCTTGTAGACAAATAACTGTGTATGTATGCACGGACATACCTACATACATACATCTGTGTACATACCAACACACAGAAAACTCTCCAAATTCTCTTACGGTATTGGGGAGCTCTTTACCATTCACGATACCTACATATTTACTCCCCATTCAGTAACTCCCAAGTTGTCTCTGCTGTTATTCTTCACTAAAACATTTCAACAAATTATGTATTCAATGGCAATGCTCCTCTTTAAGCAACGCACGTCCTCCCCCTTCTGACTTGCCAACATTCACCAAGTTTGCCTGGAAGTCCGTTCATTCACTCGCCAGTGCAACAAAAAAAAAAATTAAGCTACTCCGCGCCACTAGTCAGACAATTTCGCAAACGTGTTTTGCCAGTTTTTCTACTTCTCCAGTTAACACATACAAGCACAGATCGTACAGCGTCTTCAAAAGAGTCACAACTCAAAATAATACGGAAATGCGAAAGACTATTTCGTAGCCCATGCGAATCATATGGGCAAGGGCGACTTTACCTTAGGTTTTTCAAGAAATTATAAAAAAAATTTGCTCCAGCTTTTGCCGAAAGGTAAATAAAAGCTCTGTGTACATTTTTAGCGCATCATTTCAAAAACACCAAATTTTGAGTTGTGACTCTTTTGAAGACGGTGTGCGATATGCACTCAAACCAGCAATGCATCTATGTTTGTGCATGAGTATACAAATCTAAAGAAGCTTTGCAAATTTACAATTCACTTGCGTATTTCTCCCGTTTTCTTGCTGTGGAGATTTGCTTATTGCATTTTGTTTATTCCACTTTTGACTTTTTTTACATTGGCTGACTGGGACTGGGACTCCGTACAGTTGATGTTTTATGCGCGTTTAGTTAGTTGTTGTTGCTCTGCAAAGATATACGCGACGGCGGATTAAATGAGCTCGAAGCTTTTTTTTCCGGAAAATCGTCAAATTACTGAGTTTGTATAGTGAAAATTTCAAGTGTTTTTAAAATAAAAAAAAAATTGATTAGCCAGGTACTATTCAGCTTAGAAACGCAAACAATTAAAGCTTAGATAACTTCCTGGAATAAGTTTACATGCTTGAAATATAGGCCAAACATTAAAGTTGCCGCCGGAAAATTGTTTAATGAAATACATATGTATATAGCTGAAGGATTGTGAAGATTCACAATTGATATGCGGTGAGTATTAGTGAACCAATTAGAGTTCGATTGACCAAAATGAGTTGGAAATTCGATTAAAAAAATATGTATAAGAAGGCGTACTGGGATGATGGGATCAACCCGCACAAATCGCTCCGCTGCTCGAAACTGCTATATTTTGGCTCTCGTTCATTTTCAAAGCCCATTTTAAATTTAACCACATAACTACAGCGAGTCAGTGTTTTTATTTTGGTATCCCGAAATCCACGCTTCGCACACGAATTCTCATATTTTAGGCTTACAACACCGGCCTACATTTTTCAGACCCCTAGTCCGAACTACACTTTTTTTGGTGCGCAGAAACTTAGTCCGGCATTAGATATACTCCACCATCTCAGGTTCTAGAAGTATGTATTTAAACATAACCAGACAAACCACGGGAGCAGAAGCACGGCCAAACACGTGAACAAAAGTATAAGCGCCAAATATGAAAATACTTAATTTTGCTCGATCTGTTCTCCTATATGATATCGATTGTATGATGGCCTGTCCTAAAGAAGGTGACCATTCTTAAACTACTTACCGAAGTACAACGATGTATCTAAATATGATGTATGATATGTATCAGGGAAGCAATAGTACAACACCCAATAGCGCTTCGAACATCTTGACCCGGAGGAAAGCAAGTGGCAACTTGACTTTCTTTCGGGCAGGATGGGCGAAGGTTCTCAAGCTATGGATCTCGATACAAAATTTAAAGCAGGATTGCGGGAAAGCTTATTCATCTGGAAGTACTCCCAAATCATTCAAAACAAAATGGAAATGTGGGTGGAGGTATTTCTAGCGGAAAACCGCCCTGAACTGCTCACTTCGGTTACCGGACTACTGTAGTGTCCAGGCTGCGGTTTGTAAGGATGTTTTCATTTCAGGTTAAGTTATCCAAGACCATCGGGGCAATCCAGGAGCAGGTTGCGGAACCTTTGTTCGCTTTCCTTCAACAACCTAAACTCAAAGCCACGCAAAATATGACCTCTTAAAAAAAAAAAACGAGATAGAACTTTGTAAATGAATAACAAAAATACCTATATTTCACACTGTAACAAAAACCATGTAAATAAAAGTCTCAAACTCCTACAAAAGTTAGAAAAATTTATAAAAATTTCAAACTGTTAAGTCAAAATTTTTAAGGAAATTTCGAGTATTCAGTTTATTAATTAGCCCACATGAACATGAAATGGTATTATAACTTTGGTCTGATATTTGTAAGTACCAGAAGAAGAAGAGACCGATCCATTAACGCGGTATCTGACAGGTGGGGTGTAATAAACCCCTGCATCGTAAAAAAGCTGACAGCGAAAATGGCAAAGATCGGGTCACTTTAACATACAGTTCCCATACAACTGATTTTTCGAATATGAGTTTTACTTAAAAATTCCTTCATTTGGTAGGCTACCACCGGGCATTTTCGTCAGCTATTTTGTAAATAATCATTCAAAGTCTACCGATAATATTGTCAAGATCGGTGACAGGTTGCAGCCAAAATGGACGGACAGAATCGAACTAAGTATTGCCTGGGCCTATAATAGGGTGAACAAATTGGGATCCGACTAGGGGCCGTGGCACCTCCCATAGGCGTGAAATTTTTAATCAGCCATAACTTCGGAACCATAAGTCAAATGAACATGACATTTGGTATGCAAACATGTATGTATGTATATTAGGGTGGTCCAAAAACAGTAAAATCGGAATTGTAATGCTCTCACCCCTTAGGATTGTTCTATATTGAAATCAAAAAATATTTAGAGGTCGCTTAAAGCGCTCAAAGTTTTCCATGTATTTTTATATGGGAAAAATAAAAGTTTTCGTAGAAATGGTATAGAATTCTTGAAAGTCAATATTTTTCGATCGGAAAACTCTGGTTCTCTTTAGGAGACTTTCAATACCAATTGTTTGCTTAACCATTTTTTTAAAACGATTTTTTATTGGTCGCCCCATTGCATTTTTCGGTTTTTTGACGTAGAATACGTCTTACCTTAAAGTATGGGGGCTATGTTCAAATGTTGTAGTTGTAATTTTTAGAGCTTCNCCAATTGTTTGCTTAACCATTTTTTTAAAACGATTTTTTATTGGTCGCCCCATTGCATTTTTCGGTTTTTTGACGTAGAATACGTCTTACCTTAAAGTATGGGGGCTATGTTCAA
>NW_016159230.1:35492-92922 GCF_001687245.7 Rhagoletis zephyria | reverse complement strand
GGCAAACCAGGTCCGATGGGCGATATTGGGCATTCGGTAAGTGGAAATTAGTTTAGATTTTTTTTGTAAGATAGAGAATATTGCATTTAGAAAAATAGACATTTTTTCCTATAGTTTGAGGGAGTTCTTAGCAGTTGTTAGCAGTTGAATCTTATTTTTTTTTTGTTGCTAGAATAAAACTTGAGGCTGCTTAAGCTATAAGCATCAACTTATCAAAATCGTACTTAAGTGCGGATGTATGTTTTGTTGAATTTGATAAAAAAAAAGGTTAGCTTGAAGGCAGATTTGCTTAAATGGCTTTATCTAAGATCAACCTATCCTCAAAAATGGGGCGTGTTTAGTTCTAAAGTCAACAACGCCCTGGTGGACCCCGAAAGGATCCGCTGTCATATTTTCATCAACGCTGACGGCGTGACACTCATCGTCAGAGGCAGTCTGCAGTCTTGTTAACTAAAAGAAGTTAGGTGCGTGTTACCAAGCTTCCCTAAATCAACAAAATTTCACTTGTGCTCCCTGAATATGCCAAGCACTTGGGCGTTATCCTAGAGAGCAAGCTATACTGGTTGCCATTTATTGAAAAGCTCTGCATTTAGTTAATGACCCATGGGAAAGATGCATGACCCATCTTAAAAGGAAATCTATTCACTTCATGAAATGCATATCAGCACGATTATATTTTAGGTGGTCATTGTTTATAAAACGCTTCTCAGGCAAAGTTGCTGAAGTCCTTCCTGGCCGGTAGTCGACCGTGGATGGTCAGAGACGCTTTCTTAGCTCGGTAAGCGCCATCTCTTGATTCTTACAAAATTAATGAACAAGGGAACCCATTCGATACGACCCAGTATGACTTCGAACGTATATTTCCGTAGTTTTTAGAAGATGACGAAGTGGATTAATCTCAGCATTTTTTTCTCAGTGACATTGCTTCGATACTACCAAAAGTCTCTTATGAGGGGACATCATATATTCCTGTCATAACTCTATACGGTTTACCTGCAGTTAACGGTCCACGAAAATACTATATTAAATACTAACACAATCAATAGTTAGCCTTGAGTCAGCTGCTCGCGGAACTGCCTTGCATAGCCTATACGAGCAAAACTCACGAGTTGTTTTTTTTAGTGTCACTTCCTTCTCTTGCAAGTAAAATAAATGCTAAAGCATTATTTTTACATATATTTCAATCAATGGAGTTCCAGAAAAAAGTACAATAAAACATAAATCAAGTATTTGAACAATTTTGACCTTAAAATGTTTATTTAGGCGAAAAAATACCGAAATTACTTTGTTTTGTCACTCGAAAAAATCATAATTGTTTTTTCTTTTTTTAATAACTTTGGGAAGTTTTCAAACAGATTATTAAAATTAAAGGCAATGGACGTTGGCATCAAATACAACATATCTGTGAAGTTTCAAGAGTGTGCCACCAAACTAAAATAAAATGGCGGTATGCGGTATATCTGTCGTAGCTATTTTTTTGCAATGTTACGATTTTGTTTTTAATTTTAGTAATTTAGAATACTTGAAAATGCTAAAACTAAACGTTGAAAATGTTCTTCTTTTAAAACTACCGAATGTAGGGTAATAAAACAAGCGTGCCGCCAAACGAAAATAATTGCATTGAGTGAAAGATGACTAGTATTAGTTGAGAAACTAAAATTCCATTTTTACAATTTTTATTGGCACACTAGAAATTCATTCATTGTTATATACATGACGAAAGTAATAAATATACGCATAGAGAGTACTGTGTAAAAATCTTCCACGCTAATATTAAATTTTTTTTTTAAATAATGTGATTTTTACATTAAAGCGTGCGAGTAAAACTGTTAAAGGGGTGCGTATGGTGTTACGGGGCGTATACGTTACATACACAACTACGGGTATAAGAGTAAGGGCCGGTTTCTCCATCTCTGGTTAACACTAACTCCCCGGTTAAACATTGTTATCGACGTTCTAACTCCATGCATATAACAGGGAGTCGATAAGGTCGGTAACGATGTTTACCGGGGGATTAGTGTTAACCGGAGATAGAGAAACCGGCCCTAAGAGTGGTCGTTTTTATTTTTTTCTAGTATAGATTTTTTAGATTTTCATTTAAATACAATTTCGCGATGAAATCTAGATATTTACACAAAAATTAAGACAATGCCTTTTTAAGAAAAATGGTGGCACATTTTCGACCAAAAACAAGTTGTAGTCGAAAAACGTAACAACTCATTAGAGCCTTCACCATGAGTTTATTTTTCATCTACCCTTTAAACATACAGAGGAACTACTTTCAGCACCTGTTAAAAGTACATATTGATCCATAACTTTTCAGAATAACAGCAGATATTTCGTGCCACACCTATGTATGCTTTCTTGAACGGCTTTAAAGGCTTACTCATTCGCCCTGTTAACGCTAAACAACTTGCTGAAATTTTCATACTTTATATTTAAGTAAAGTACCCTGAATCCCAAAGAAATGTGGCTGCATTGGCAAAATAGAGTCGCAAACTGGTGAAATATTCATATTAAGTAAAACAAGTATACTCCACTTTGAAACAATTGTAACCACCAATGCCGCCAAAGTATTTTTGTGCTACCCATTGCACAATTCCACGCTACTCGATTGCGAAATATTCTTGCAACCAAGCGGTTATGCGGAAATTTGTTGTTCCATTTTCCTCTGCTCTGCGGCTTTGATTCATTTTGACCTTACCTACTACGTTCGTACTTTAAGCAACAAATTCGTGTATTTCGTTTCTTTTAAGCTTCGCTCCTCTTTGGTTTTGTTGAAAACTTTCCATTGCTGTTGGCTACAAAGTCGTTGGCGCTGCTTTTGAGTGGTTTGGTAAAATTTTGTTTTATTTTATTTTTTTGCATTTATTTTGTAGCAAAACTAGGCCATTTGCGACAATGTGTATGACAACTTTCAGAACAATTTGTTTTCTTTGTTGATAATTGAATGTTGTTAGTAACAGATTGAAGGAAAGTAAAGTCTTCCTGAGACATTTTAAAGCTAATTTTATACTAAAGTTATAGTTTAAATACTGTTTACGTTTAAGAAGGTGTAAGTCACCTAACAAAGGCAAATTTTTGTCGTTTCAGGGGCGACCTGGACTTACAGGACCTAAAGGTGACATGGGCAACAAAGGACAAAAAGGTGAAAATGGCGGACGAGAAGGGGTGAGTAACATTTTGCAGCAACTAACATGTCTATTGTTCATTATTTTTTATTTAGTTGTAGTAAATATGTATTTTTAGTTGTGAGAGAAAGTTTCATACTTTCACTCGGTGATGTACTATGTAGCTGTCCTTGCGTGCATCCTTCCTAAGTGACAAGTCAGCACATTCTTCTTAAGCGCGTATCCCAGCATTAACCTGCTGAACCACTTGCTATTATAAACGAAGTTGTAGTGGTCCTAAAAACCTAACTGCGAGAGGCTGTTAAAGAAGTTTGAAGGCAGGCAAAGCCTCAAATCTTTTAGCCGAATTTTTAAATATTTACGATACTTTTTTCTAAAAGATAAACTAAAAAATATGAAACCACTGTAAGAGTATATAATAGACCTGCAAAAGGCAATAAGTGAAGTTATTGTAAGCTAAGCATAAGGCGATTTGTGTCTATAGCTTAGGTGACAGAGTTATGGGTCTTGCGCTTAAGACATGGCCGCCCAGAACACTGCAGTGATACACATTACTTGTTGTTAAACAATTGTTCTTATATTACCTTAAATCAATGAAATATTTATTTTTTTAAATTTTTTTATGCACGATCAATTTTTAGTTGAAAGCCGTTTATATTTTTCATTCAGTTTTTGATCTACGAAAATAAAAGGCTTTGAAATTTATTAAACCTAAAAATTAAACATTTTTCAATCATCATAAAAACACCATCTTAAAAATAGCTGGCGGAATAAAGAAATATTCGACATTTGATAGCGAAAATGCCAGAAGTATTTTTATAACCACTTAGCCTGCACTTAGTTTTAATTTTTCATAAAAGTTGTGTATAAGTTGACTAAATTCAATTATCAAATAGGTGGAAATCCTTTTCAAACGTATTTTCAAGCTAAACCCTTTTTCAAACACGTGACAGCCCTCCTAAATAAAGGCAGATATAAAGCCTTTTCAAACCCATTTCGATTGATATCCATCTCTTGATAATTCATCTAATTGACAAAGTAATTTGAATGTAACTTTTTAAACAGGTGGCAGCCCTTTTACAACCTTATAAATGTTGTAACTAAAGATTTTTTAACACTCTATCCTCTGACATCCGCATTTTAATATTTCATTTAATTTGTATATACATAAGTTAATCAAATTCGACTTTAAAAAAAACAGGCGGCAACCGTCGTTTAAAGTATTTTCAAGCTAAAACATACCCAAATTTCCTTCGCCTAGAATGATGATGAATATTTTAAATAACTGCTGAATGAAGTTGAATTTTGATTTTTTAAACATGTGGCAACCCTCTAAACACAGTTGAGAAATAAATCCTTTTCAAACCCATTTCGACTGCTACCAAAATTTTAATAATTTATATAACTTATTAAATAATTTGAATTTAACTTTGTTAGTATTCAAACTAACCCTCTTCAAAATATTCACAAACTATCACCTTCTTGAAAACTTTTCGTCTAGCGCCCACATGGTGATACAAATGGGTCATTCCATACAATATTTACACCTCAATATTTTTTTTTTTTGTGAAATATATTTTTTTACATTCTTTATCAAAAAAAAGAAGATATCTGTTATTTTATTTCGTCACGATATTCGAAAATCTCGAAAAAATCAGTTAAGGTATCAAAATGTGCGTAATTAATTACCTCGGCTTTCCATGAGAGTGTGAGATAGATTTAAAAAAAAAATGTATTTTCTATTTTTTGTATTAAATAACTTCATCATGTTTGATTTTTATATCATTGCGGAATTCATAGAAATAATTAATTAAAATACCGCGGACCAAATTTAAATTGTAATGTACATTGTACGCAGTCTGGTTACAGTTTAGAAACGAATACGTATTGTAATGAGCGCCCGAAGAGTATTCGGTCACATTATACTTTCCGATTACAAAAAGAACGAGTATGCAAAAGGACGCCATCCACAAAGCGGACATGCTTATAGAAAAGTAATCTGGATTGTAATCCATTCATTCCGATATATCGCCTTCGAAGTTTTGAACGATTATTCGATTACGTAATGTGCATTTGTGCCGCTGGAAAGTCCCTATTTGCTTGTTATTGATTGTGTCTCGTCTGAAAAGAAATTTTGCAACTGCCCCATCTGGTCTTCTCAGGAAATGGTTACTTGCTTTGTGGGTATCAGTATTTCATCAATGGTTTTAATGAATCTTTTTCAATAGAGCCTTGATATACCTGAGAGTTTCACGCAACATTTGGCTCTATAACGTAGTCTGGTCCAATTAGACGCTCGCCAATTTATCAGTTAGTTTTTTGGACTTTATCATTATAGTGTTCCAGTACCTATGTAATAAGTTCAATGCACATAGTTCAGCCCGAACTTATATTAGTTGACAATCTTTGAAAAGATACTAGTAATTTTCAGGGCCTCTAGAGCAGCTTGGCTGTCACCCCTATTTTATATGTATCCGCTCAACCTTGCTCAAACTAAGTATACAGTCTACTAAAATTCAGTGAAGTAACCATGCAGAAGCCACCAGCTTTCACTTTTAGTCCTGGAGCCATCTGCAAAGAATGCTTTTACCGAGCTATATAGAAGAATATCTGGATCTCTTGTGGCAAACTTGTTCACTTTCTTCCAAAAAATACTACAGATATCAGTCGACACATCGTCTTCAGTGCTTCCTCTTGAGTAACAAATCAAACAAGGAATTATGAGCCGCTGCTCTTATACTCATAGCGCGACTTTACATATTCTTTCATCACCTATTTAACATAGAAATTGTGGGTTTTACAATGGTGCTACACTACCATAAATACTACAGAAGAGTTGAAACTTTCAAATTTTCCTTTTCGTATAAATAAGACTAAATTTTTGATTTTTTGGTAATCCTCTATGAAAGATTTTGCTGATGACTTGTCTAAAATACATATTATCTATAATTTCAATGTTCGGTAAAGTTCAAGAAAGAATCCCAAACTATACAACTGGATTAACTTTGCTTTTAGAGAGGTAATAGGTTACTTCAGCTTGGCAACTTAGTAGAGAAACCGAGACTTCTTTTCCTGTTATTTCATAACTTCGAATTCGAGCCGCAAGTATTTTTCACTAACGATGAGGATTTATCTGTTTTAACCTATACCGGATGGAGACCTAGCTCAGTTCATACTTATTTTTCATTTGAATTCTTGTGCGAAGAAAAAGATAGTTCCTGCTTATGAACCCAATTTCACACAAACTCGTATTTGTAATATTATAAATATTCTTGCTAATATTTCCATTTACTCTTTTCAATGCGAATAAATACCACCCCCGCTAATAAAACTTTAATTTGAATATTTACGTTTATATGTATACCTACATACACCAATCTTTTATCCTTTTATAAGATCAAATTAGCATTTTCTCTAAAAAGAGAAAAGAAAAAACCAAACCAAAACTTCCCGTTACTACAGTGCCAACAACTTCTCTTAGCTTCCTGCCAATCACCAACTACTTTGTGACTTAATTTAAGCAATTAGGGTTATCACTTAGAGCACAAAAGCTTGCACACAAAATAAAATTCTCACTTATTAAGTATTTCGTAAGCAAAACTTTAGCCGTAAACAAAAATTTTGTTGTATAAACAAACCGGCAAAGGTAAGCAACGACCATTAGAAGAAGCGAAGAGTTGCAGTGCAAACAAGCCGGCAGCTGACGCAGCGCATAACGAACACATCAACAAAGTGAACGAGCGAAGCGAACTTAATAAATGATTTTAGCGCTAATGTTGACCCCAATGAATGCAGCCAAACCCATTTTACTTGTAATGCATTCCTAAAATGCTATGAATATCTATCTTCCACATCGTGCAACGTGCAAAATGAAACAACCATCCGCAGTCATCGTTTTAAAAAGCAAGCGCCAGCAGCAAGGCGCCAAGTAACGCTGCTGGCCAATACGCGCGAGTACGTTTATGTTTTGGATGCATTTGTGAGCTAAACTGATAGAGACTGCCTGCCATCTCTCTTGCTGAAAAGCAAGAAATTTTTATAATAAATTTTATAACTTTAAAATTTTTGAATCTCTTTAGCCAGTAGTGACCTCAGAATGTATTGAAATAATTAATATCTTCGACTCTGTGAGTCATAGAGTTTTTTTAGAATTACATTAATTATAGAAATTTGTCTGCTTCCTATTTCTGGTCACTTATAAAAATTATGCAGCAGCGAACTAGGGCCCAATTCTGTTAGTTCTGCCTTTTCTGTCTGTCTGCTCACTAACATTTTCGCGATTAAGCTGGGGACGGACAGCATTACCAAGCGCAACTATGAAGAATTCATTGACCGGCAAAAGCGTTGAGCAGCACTTAAGCCAAAACAAAAACAAAACAAAACAAATTTTTGGTTGCGAATAAAACTTGTTGGCACACATACATAATCACAAGTACAGCTGTGTGTGTATACATGCATATATATAAACCTAAAAAATTTATTTTGTGGTAGAATTCGGCGAATTTCAGTCTTCATAAAACAGTGAAAGTTTACGTGAAGCATCAGTTATATATGTACGGCTGGCAGGTGTATTTTTAGAGTGGGAATTCTTTCAAAAGTTTGGTTGAATACCATCTAGGCTGTGTTTCTTTCAATTTAATTTATAACTTGTATTATATAATTTCGATGATTACACATACATACATATGTATAATTTTTTCATCTATAAAATTTGATTTGAAAGAATTCTTCAACTGTAAAATCGTGTTAATTACTGTAATTATGACCTCAGACACGAATTGACCTAACAGTCCAGGCCACGGAGGTTTTTTGGTGGAAAAAAAAAATTGATTGATCCGAATTGGTTCGACTATCAACTGATTTTTACCCTGGGATTCAGTAGTTCAGTCTCATCTCAAGTCACTCAATTTGAGATTAGCAATTAGTGACTATTTTTGTGACTTGAGATGATTTGGCTATTCAGTAAGAGAGAGTCACAAAAAGTTCACCAAAAATGTGTGGTGAAAACAAACCCAGACAGTCAACTGATAACGTTTACGTATGCCTTTTGCCGCGCCGCCCGAAGAGTCCCAATGGCCGAGTGGTCAAAGCATTAGGCTTCCGGTCGAGAGGGTCCGGGTTCAAGTCCTCCTCGGGCGTAGAGGATTTTTAATTTTTTTTTAGTATTTTTTTAATAGTTTTATTTTTTTAACAATCTTTAGATTTTAATGTTTTAAAAACAAAGAAATATTTTTTTTTCAATACATTTGTATGATATTAGAGCATTTTGGTTTATTTCCTAATAAAATTCTTGTTGAACAAGATTCCTCGCTTCTTTTTCGCGTTTTTTTTTAATAAAGTGGAAAGAAATAAGCTTTTCCTCCATACTTCTATTTTTATGACCTGCTCTAAGCCAGCCGAGAAATTAGTGATTTATTTTTGAGTCTAGAGATGTGAGACAGCGTACTGAATACCAAATAGTCTCAAAATCCAAGTTCACCACCAAAAGTCACTATTAGTGACTTGAGACCGCTTACTGAATGCCAGGGTTAGTCTTCGTCGCCTGGACCATATCAGCGACAGTCCGACGCGATCACATTTTTTTTTTTTTACCGACCACGGGGGTACATAGCTCATGGGTTAACGCTTCTGACTTTGCACATCGATTACGCAGGTTCGATCCCTGCTGAAGTCTAGAAAAAAGAAAAGTCTGATGAGGAGATGTGGTGATCTCCGAAATAGCTGCTATAACTTCTACTGCTAAGACTTTGTTGCTTTTTAAATTTTTCCTAATAAACAATCGTGGTACAAAGCTCAATAAAAATGTTAATTTTTTTCTTTTTATTTTTAGATATATTTTGTGCTGAGTAAATTTTTTTTTTTTAATTTTTAATTGCATTTATGTAATTTTAAGGAACTTTTTTTAATATCATTTGTTTCTTTTTTAAATTTAATTTTTACTTAATTCTATTGACTTAAAAATAATTTTTTTTTTCAATATTTTATATGAATTTTTTAAATTTTGTATCTATTTTTTATTTTCTAGGTTTACTTTTTTCCTTCTTTTTAATGATTTTATTTAAAAAATTTTTTTATTGTATTATGGCGTTATCGCTTCTGCTGAAAAATATTACCTTCTTATTGCCCTCTAACCGGGCAGTGAAAAGTCAAAATTTTTTGAAGAAACGAAAACGCCATTAAAAAGCACACTATGTATCGACACAATTCAAAATTCAAAAAACAAAAACAGTTACTAATGCTAAGTGGCTCTTGTCTCTAATCCTTGCCTAAACCATTTGCATCCCTTACTAAAGTAAGCAGTAAGGATTGCATCTCACTTTTGTGCGACTTCTTCACTAAAAAGTCCGGTAAGGTCGGTTTGAAATGACTACAAAGAGTAGAGGAAAGCAGCGCACCTAAGAACGTGACAAAAATTTCATTATTATATATCAATTTCCCAAAAAAAAACATAATCCAGTTTTCATCATCGAAATCAAAGATTCATATCAATGTAGAATTTGAAATAAGTGTCCGAGAGGAATTAATTCAAAATCATATTTTAGCTCTCATGTCCTATCCTACTGAAATTAATGACTGTGAGCGGAATGAAAAACTAAATTTTCTTTGAATTTGTTATTTCCGCACTTCGGCCTCCCAAAGTTTTTTCAATATTTCAACACCAAAAGAAACTAATACTCGAATACTGGAAAGAGAAGTTATAAGTTAGGATAACCACTATGATGGTGAAACACTCAACCATGCTACTACGTAGATATTAGCTGAATGCTTTTGTATTCCAAAATGAAAAGGCGATTTCAAACGCAACTTGCAACGCAGACAATTTGGCGGTGTGCCTATTAGAGTGGATGCCATCGCTTACCAAAACCCTATTCGCCGCCGAAAGTCTGCCCGTTGTGCTTTTAACTGCAGCGACCCGTTTACAAACCTGCAACGGTATTTTTGTATACACGTATGAATGTATATAGTGCGGACAGCGGCACGATCCAGAAAATAAAGGTCGCGCCATTCGCGGACCGCTAACCCTCTCTTCGTCGATTTGACAGCATCCACCTAATCGCTGACGTCATAAAATACTTTTGTTTACATTCCCTGTTGCCAACTTCATGCTTTTCGCACCAAATTTAGTGGGTATTCAAAACGCGATAATTTTTGAGTTTGGTGCTTGGCGCATTTTTGGTGCTTTTGTTTTTAGTTTGAAGACACCAAATTAGAAAATCTTAAAAAAATGGAAGCAAAATTCATAGCAATCGTAAGTGTGGTAAGCAACTTTACAAAAATTTTAACAAAATCATGGTACAGTGACAATCATAAGCGACAACGAAATATGTGCAGCACCTTCAATCATGCCAGAAGAAATCGACCGTTGTGCAAGAACCATTGATTTTTATTAATTTGAATCGGCATCCTTACAATAAAATTATGTATGCATATAAAGTCTATAAAATACACCAATAAAAATTTGGTGCTTTTTCAAATTCAATATTTGGCAACACTGCCTTTTGTTCGATGCTTCCTCTTTTTCTTGTCGAGTTCGTCTTGCTCTCTCATTCTGGTATTTATTGACGTCACGGCCAGTTGCTCTCAACTCGATTGGCGCAATCTTGTATTCTATCATTCTTGGGACAGCGGCGATAGCAAACAAATGCATAATATTAATTAGAGCAACTGAAGTAGCTTACCACTTTAGCTACACAACCCTTTCGCTTCGCTATACCTGCCATACCCGCTCAACCTGCAGCACCTATCGTCGCGTGGCGCCACTTGCTATGGCCCAAATGCAAATTGCATGCCGTCACCATCCCTCCCTCCATCCATCGCGTGCACTCAACGCGCGCTTTGCTGCTTTGTGTCACTTTTGTGCATTTAAATATCTGAGTCAGCGACAAAATTGCTTCATCGCGCGTTTTTGTTTTACAACGCAGGGGTGTGCGCCCAGCAACTACAAAAAAGGGAGCGGGGGGAGCATAGTAATAAACTTTGTGCTGGCATTATTTTCTTGTTGTTGGCGCTTTGCATTTCATTTCATACAAAGTCGCACTCAACGTCGAAGCAATGCGAATGTAACTTTATGTTTTAAACAATTCAACTCTTTTAATGTTTCACCGGCATCTTTACTATCTGTGTTGTATGTTTGTAGCACTTTTACTTGTGTTTGCTACACAAGTATGTAGTTACTGTTTTTTGTTTTCCTTTTCGCAAGCAGAGTAAAATTGTGCAGCTTGCGATAGCGCAAGGAGGTGGCGCTGCAACTATTACCTTAGTAACTTTTGTCTAGTGTGTATTTAACTGCAGCTTTCTAAGTTTACTATTCATCAGCTTAATGTTGGTATAAACTTGAAATGAGTGCTTAAAAGCAGGTCAAAAACTTAACTAAAACTGCATAGCTATAATTAAGGAATATGCTTGTACAGTTACTCAAACAAGTGGCGACGTGATAAGCCACGTGACCATATAAATAAAAGTTGGAATTTATAGAGAACTTTGAACTTTTTAATCTGAACCTTTATAAAATTTTTGGCTATGGAGTTTTATAGCACATACAATTTTAGTGCAAGTCTCGACCAACTTAAACTTAGCGGTGATTCTTATAACATTTTTTTAGAATATCTTATGAAATAGTTCACAGAAGACCGTTCGTAACAAAATTTAAAAAAATCAACGCCATATTTTATATCCAAAAATGTGCTAAAGACTCAGCTTAAAAAGCTTGCCATTCAGATGGGAATGAGTCACTGGCCTAAGTGGGCACAAATCCAAAAAATATAAATTTCTCTATAAAATAAATTATATGCCGCCAGAAAGCCACTAAATTCGACAAATTTTATACTAAAAATTTTAATAGGGGCATAGGCATGCATAACCTCTTCACGGAAACAAATGTCAAAAATACATTCTTTAAAATAAAATGTTGGTTTGATGCTTTTTATTTCCACATAGATAGTAGAAAGCTACAGGATTAAACATTTTGGAATAAAATTAAACACAGGGTGTCCCTGTGGTATTCCAGAAAACAATTTTTTTAATTAAAATTTCAAAAAATAGTACACTTTAATGGAATGAATAAAAAATATATGTAAAAATATATAATTTTTTATTGCCTGCTCATTTTTTGCACTTTTTGAAGTAATGCGTTTTTTGCTAATGCATAAACTCATTTTTTAATTTTTTGTCAGGGCCAACAGATCAGCACGATTTGTTATATTTTTAAAAAATGGAGTGTCAGATTAAAAAGCTTGACCTGTAGGCAAAAGAGGTTAATTATTTTTTTTTAAGAGTTGCCACCCGTTACAAAATTAAATTCAAGTTTTTTAATAAATTAAATGAGTTATTAAGAGATGGATATCAATCGAAATGTGTATGAAATGGGTTTATTTCGTAACCACGTGCAGAGGGTTGCCACCTGTTAAAAAATCAAATTCCATTGGAATTAAAGAAATTAGGTTATTAAAATAGATAGGCATCACCATATGGGAGTCAGAGGAAAGAGGTTGAAGAAGGTTTTAGCTTGCACATATTACGAAGAGGGTTGCCACCTGTTTGTAAAGTCACATTTAGTTAAACTAAAATAATAATTGTGTCAAACCAAAGGTTAGCGACATCGTATTTCATATTTTATTACAAATACATACATTGTCAATCAGTGATTTGTTCTGATTACATTCCGTTTAAATTACCTTATTCCCTTAATTATAGTGAATTTGATTTTTTAAACATGTGGCAACCCTTTTACGTGTCGTTTAGAAGTAAAGCACTTTCAAAACCAGTTCAATTGATACCCATATTGTAATATCTAGTTCATTTAACTTATTAAATAGTTTTAATAAAATTTGTAATAATTGGCAAAATTTGAACTTTATTGCAAACCTATAAGCCAAGCTCTGTTCTTTGACAATTCACTTTTGAAAATAGAACGAACTATATGTACATACCTATGTGAATGCCGCAAGAACTCAAATTTTCAACTTCAAACTACTTTTACAGTGAAAGTTATCCAAAAACAAATTGCATTTTGAGTTTAGTATCCTAAGTTTTATTAGCAAGGGATTTTTCATTTAAATTTGTATGGGAGATTTTTTCGACTATGCGCGTATAGCACTGAAGGTATTCTAAGGGAAGTTGCCGAAAAAATCATACGCCTAAAATCAATTTAGAGTTTGCCAACTTGCGAAAATAAGTTTCTAAGGATTTTGCTGTCGCGTCGTAAAGAAGTGTTTAAATTTTGTACAAAAACATGCTTTAAGGGGTTTTTTGGTATCAAGAATCCATTTCTGCACTTACCTTTTCTGAAAACTTCCACCAAAGGCCACAAAGGTGAAAATTTTCACATTTTATTCGAAACCTATTTTCGCAATTTGGCAAACTGCAAGTTGATTTTAGACCCATGGTTTCCTCGGAAAATTTGTCCAGAATTACAGGCAGAAAAAAAAGTAACCCGTCCTAACGTATAGTCATATGTACAAAGGTGCTTAAGTACGAATATACATACGTATACGGAAGTATTAGGATTTTATTCATTGATAACGCACTTTAAAACTATTGAATGGTATATCTTCTATACAAAGTTTGTATTACAAACAAATCCGGCCGGAAAAAAATTTCGATTTTTAACAAACGCTATTCAGATTTGCTTTCTTCTGTTTGACAGTGAAAACTATCGACGTGTAGACACAAAGGCAACACTCGTTCTACGCAGCCACTGTTCAGTGATTCTGGACCGCTTCCGTTTGATGAATTGTTGAATTGCCAATCAGAACTCAAATACAGTCGAATAAAATGTAAGACTGAGCCTTTTCTATAATTCTAGAGATGATTTAGGTTTGAAAAACATACCTAGCGCCCTGATAATTTATCATTGCATCGCAGTCGCTTGCCGTGCAAGAGCTAATGTGGGAACTATCAGGGAAAGAAATCCTTAATTCGTATTACACTTTTGCATATTTTCTCATTGGCATTTGGCCAGATTTGTTTAGGAACGGCACATGGTTTGTTGGCCAATTCAATGAAAACAGATTTTAGTCGGTGTTTACACGAAGACAGGAGAACGCCTGCAACATTCGTAGAGTTAGCTGACCGTAGGTCAATGCTACCCCTTGCAAATTCTTCTGCCACGTAGTTTTCACGTATTTCAGTGTGCCCAGTTACCCATAAAAATTCAGAATACTACGAAATATCCCGAAAACTTTAACGCAAAAATTCTGAAAAAAATCCAAATAATGAGAAAATTTCCTAAGCATCAAGCAAATTACAACACGATGAATCCTGAAAAGCTCACAAGCAGCAAAACATATTGTACGTACATACATGGCGTATGAGTAACATTATCATCACAACTGAGTAGTAGCTCCTACGCCATGCACAGACGTTAGATTCCTAGCTTTTTCGTGATAAATGCTAGATCCCTAATAGATCCACCCATTTTTGAATCTATAAAATCTTGATTTCAAATTTTTTTGCCACCATATTGTATCAGCCATTTTGAATTTTTCAAATCAGACCCTAGACTCGTAACCAGCAACCTTAAAAACATAAAAACTTGCTGTTAATTTTTCCTTTGAGCGTTGGGTTCTACAGAGCCACACAAATTCTAAAGCAAAGTGAAATTCACCGTTATTTTGGTTGCCTCATTTAAACCGCCATTCTTTCAAAAAAACCTGCAATGCCATTTGTTTTCTATCTATCATTCACTTGTTAGTTCATTCATACCTATGTACATAAATTCAATTGGTAATATTAAATCCAAAAACTTCCAAATAATTTTCGGAAACACACTGAGCACTCCCAGTTTTTGCTGTTTATTTCAATTTTCCAATACTTGAGCTGCGAAGCCTGCAAATTGGCATGCCGTCGTGTGTGTAAAATGCGGCACATATTCTTTCCTAATTGGAATAAGCTTAGACGCACAAGCAATTTGTTTGTGTAAATACTGGAAACTCTATGCGCAAATGCACTTAAATCAACAACTATTTCCCTGCTGGCCGGCAACTTGCCACGGGCATATGCATTTATGGCCCATGGAAACACTTAATAACTCGCCACAAAACAAAACAATGTAAGAGTATGTAGCAATTATTATGCACAGACAATAATAAAGCAGAAACAAGCGACAAACATGAAACTTTTGTATGAGCGTGTACGTACATACATACGTATGTACATTAGGGTGGTCCTCAAAAAAAAAAATCAAATGTACGACTTTTTTCAGTCTCACCACCTCAATCGGTAATACCACGGTGACATATGTATATTACATATCAATTTTGGTCCCGATTCGATTCGGTTAAGGCGCAAAGGACTCAAAAAATTTAAAAAATATATATATTTTTTTTATTTAATACCCATAATCGATGCTACTAAAGTCGAGGATATCACATATAAATTTTGGTCCCGATTTGAGTCGGTTAAGACGTCTTCATAGGGTAATCTGATTTTGACCCCCTGTGCAACACGCCTTAACCGTCTCCAACCGGGATCAAAATTTATATGTGATATCTTCGACTGTAGTAGCTTCGACGCAAGGGCTGAGGCTAAGGAAATCTGATGTAAAAATTTACTTCGTATATTTAAGGCCCACCCTAATGTATATACATATGTATGAATGTGCCAGAATGAAGCAGCGGCAACAGTAAATCGCACAACTTCATCAAAGAATAATAACCGCAACGAATCGCTTGGCAATTCACAGGCAATTCGCAGCAAAGTTTCAAATTACTCAACAGCAACAGCGATGTCAGAGACAATGTGGCGGGAAAAGAGCGGCTACTGGGACTTTGGTTCTCTACCGCTGTTTCGTTGGTTGGTTGTTTAGTGTTGCCAACGCACTCGAATACTCAAATTGCAACATTGTGTATAGGATGTTTATGTTGTCTGTGATGAGACTGAGACTGATGATGAAATTCTTGGTGATAATAGCCACTGTTGTACACATCCAATAGGCAACAACTACATACATACATACATACATACTTATACTCTAGTTTGAAACATACTCGTAGATACATACTTACATTCATAGGTCACAGTAGAGCCACTAACTTGGCCCATTATTATTGTCAATTAGTTTGTAACAGACAATGTTGATGGCAATTGTGTGTGTGTGTGCGTAACCAATTCTACACAAATATGGGCCATTTAAACGTCTGTGTATTTGTAGAAGTGAGTGCTTAAGTTTGTCTAACTGCCAACCAACAATGCAGAGTCAAACTCAAACGGTAAACGGAAGTATATTAAAGCAGCCAGCAAAACATTGTTAGCAACATCAACAGCAATGATTTGGTGCAAATGACATTAACATTGCGTCACTCCATAAAATAATCTTCATAAAAGTGTTGTCATACCAAAAAGCAGGAAAACGGCATAGACAGCCTCTCATACAAAACATGTATTTTCTTGTTTGGTCTTCACAATCAAGTATACATATCTAGTTTAGCATTAAAAAAGTGGACGTTGGCAAAAGCGCTTGGCTGAGTGTTAGCATAAAATCCAAATTTATGCTGCATAAAATTAAGCGTTACAGCTTCTTTAAGCGCGATTGTGAAGTTTAGTTTTTATGATACTTAAATTAAGTTGTATTTCACTCTCGACTCACTGGCCATCATTTAAATCGTTATACTAAATAACAATAAATAAAGGATGCCAGATCGAAGGGAAATGAACTTTCGAAATATAATTTAATTACTTATGATCAGGGAACGGATTTTTACGACCTAAAACCTATAAAAAATGCAAAATCAAATAATAAACAGTTACAACTGTTATTAAAAAAATCGCTCTTCAACAGTTATTTTTTTACTTTTATTCAATTACTCCATTAATAACAGTTATTTCTGATTTTTATTTAAAAATCCAAAATAACAATTCTTTTTGATTTTTATCTAAATAATCTACAAATAACAGTTATTTTTGATTTTTAAATTAAATGTCTTGGATAACAGTTATTGAAGACTTTTATTTATAAAAGTAATATATAAAAATCAGTCAGTGATTTTTACTTTTAAAAGTCATCAATCTAAATCAGTCATTGAGTTTTATTTTTCAAATCATTTTGCGAAAAATTATAATGATTTTTATACGTATGACTTAAATAATAAAAGTCGGTGACTGATTTATATTGGTGACTTTTAAAAGTAAAATTCACTGACCGAATTTTATTGACGACTTTTATAAATAAAAGTCTTCGATAACTGTTTTCTTAGACATATAATATAAAAATCAAACATAACTTCGATTTGCAGATTATTTAGATAAAAATCAAAAATAATTGTTATTATTTTTTTAATTCTGCATAAAAATTACAAGTAAAAATTTATTTTCAAACTTGATGCCCGGTGAAAAAAGAAACCGATTGCTATGTATCACTTAGTTGTAGAGCATATCCTTCATAGTGAATTTTTTAATGACAAATTTCATCAATAACTGTTATGTTCGGTCCCTGTAGAGAGGGCGAAATCAAATAGCGAATTAGGGAGAAATAGGCACTAGAAATCACAATCACAAGATGCATTTTGAAGATTTCTCTCAGCATTTTCATTCCATTTGCGCGAAGAAAAGCCTTAACTTGAGTTGATACATTTGGCGCCAAATTCAAATATGGAACGTTTAAAACTTTCATACTATCACGAATAAGGACATTTTCCTTGTCCTTTACAATTAAAGGTAGAAAAGGCAAAAAAAAGGCAAACATGCAATATCAAATGTGTTTATATGGAATCCAGGAAAGCTAAATCGTGGACATTCTTAATTCAATATTCTCTATCTCTTTAGCAGCAAGAAAGGCAATTTTCATGAAATCCATTACCTGCTTATCACTGACTCTTAAACTATAAAACTTAAATATGTCATTTGAGTTTAATAAAAAAAATAACTTTATCATATTTAGCATTATTTTTGTAGAAAGTAAAAAAAAGAAACTGATGCCTTTAAGATAGCAAAATAACAGAGTCATTCATGTATATTTACCGGCAAGTTGCTAAAATGTGTCCGGTTTTATTAGGTACTGACAATTAAAAAAAATTAAATTATACTTTATGTAGAACTTACCTGTAGATGAAAAACCCATTTTAAAAAATTCAATCAATCACCGCTATGGCAATCGGCGTTCTTTTTAACCGACTTCCAAAAAAGGAGGAGGTTATCAGTTCGTCGGAATATGTTTTTTTTTTTTTATGTATGTCACCGCATAACTTTGCACCACGTCAACCGATTTCAATAATTCTTTTTGCAGCGGAAAGGTAGTCTCTCAGAGGTGGTCCCATACTAAATTGGTTTTGATCCGATCATTGGATCATGAAATATATAGATATATATATATTTTTTTAAGTTGGTTTTTTTGCTAAAAATTACTTGTAGCAATACATTTCAGACTTTACCACTGATCATACATTTAGGGTAAAATGATAGCTATATCAGCTTTCAACATTCAACGATCCCTCAACGCTCTATCCGTATTTGAGCAAAGGGGAGGACTGGGTGTGCATTAGTGTGGTTCAAAAATGCGTGTGAAAACGTATACTAAGAATTTGTATGCTCTAATCCCCTGGGGTTGTTCCATACCGAAAAAATATATACGCCTATTTTTTTATTTTGAATTCAAAAAATATTTAGAGGACGCTCAAAGTGCTCAAACTTTTCCGTATATTTTATATGGGAAAAAACAACTTTTCGTAGAAACGGTACATAATTTTTTAAAATCTTAAGGAGATTCCCAACAATAATTCGCAATTATTTTTTAACCCTTTTTTCAAAACCCCCAGAAAATTCCAGAAAATGCAATGGGGCGTTAAACAAAAAATCTTTAGTATTAAAAAATGGTTAACTAAACCAATGGATATTGTTATTGGAAGTCTGCTGTAGAGAACCAGAGCTTTCCGATAAAAAATATTGATGTTCAAGAATTCTATACCATTTCTACGTAAACTTGTTCTGTAGCATATAAAATACATAGAAAAATTTGAGCGCCTTGAGCGACGTCTAAAAATTTTTTGATTTCAAAATAAAAAAGTAGGATTTTTTTCGATATAGAATTATCCTTATTTTGCACCACCCTAGTGTACTTACTGAAAATATGGACCTAGTGCTCCTCACTAGGAAGCTCAGGGTACCTGATTTCGATCTTATAATTCCTTGCAGTAAATGAAAAGACCAAATATCTAGACCTCAAACTGGACAAGAAAATAAACTGGGGACCCAACATTGCAGATAGAGCGCGCAAAGCAACAGTAGCATTACATTCCTGCAGCAGATCAATAGGAAAAGGATTCGGGATGGCATCCAAAGTAATACACTGGCTATACATTGCGATGGTTAGGCCAAGTTTCTATCACGGTATGAAGAGTGTTAATAATTGTGGCAATAAACTTCCTCCGAAGATTTAAACGATGAAGTAGGAATACGCTTACAAGCTTGGAAGCTACTCCGAGAGGCTTACTAATATAGCGAACGACAGATGGCATGAAGAAATCACTTACAAAACTGCCAAGAAATCGTTGTCGGTACTCAGCGCTAAACCAACTTCCTTACCACTTAGCCTAAATAAGCATAATTTCGGTTTGTTAGTATCTGTTGTAACAAGACACTGCCTGACTGGCAAGCATGCCTACCGACTTGACCTACGATTACATGACTTCTGTAGTTGTCAAGATGAAGAAGAGGAGGAAAGCACGAAGACTCTCCATTCTGGGTAGACAATCTTTTGATAACTTGGAGGAACACTATCCAGATGACGACTATACTCTCTGGGTAACTCGATAACTTGGAGGAACTTAGATACGTGGAAATTAGGGATCTTCTAAATGTCCCGAAAAATTTAAAATGGTTTTAAGGGTTGGGAGTTTCTGCCCCCGCATGCGACATCACAATGGGCCTTGATCTAAATAAGTCTTATAGACGACCGCGATAATCTAACCTAAAGTAACCTTTATTTATTAAGGAACTCTCAGTATTTGGAAAATCAATAAAACGCGCTTGACTCACTTATTTTTTTGTACAGTGGCGGTCAAAAATGGATGAATGGTGTCTCGTTTTTAATATTTACATAATTTTTTAAGCTAAAATTTTTTTGATATTTTTTATAAAAATGTGATTCATGCTTTAACAAAAAGTATATGCATCACACTTTCAAACTTTATACAGAACTTTAAAAAAATTCACAAATTTGTATCTAAATTTCGAGCTTTTTAACTAGAATTTGTAGAAATTGTTTGGGCAGTTAACAAGCTTATAAAATTCTAGTAAAATAAATGCAAGTTTTGAATGGCTAAAAAATCGCATTGATGTTAAATATTTTTTTTTTTTTTTGAGACAGCTTTTACGGTTTCTTCGTATGAATAGCGAAATTTAAGAAAACGGGCTTTGACTTATTTATTTTTGTTTTTGCAAACGGTCTTACGCATATTCTTCCATAAGAAATTCATGTTTATGTGGAAAAGCATACAAAACGCTGTCAACACTCAGAACTTGCACTTGTTTCACTAGAATTTTATAAGCATGTTAACTGCATACCCAAAAAATTTCTAAAAATTCTAGTTGAAAAGCTCGAAATTTACATAAAAATTTGTAGAATTTTGTTAAGTTCTGTATAAAGTTTGAAAGTGTGATTTATACAGTTTTCGTTAAAGCATGAATCGTATTTTTATAGGAAAATATTTAAAAAAATTTAAGATTGAAAAACATTGTAAATATTAAAAAGAAAACAACATTCATCCATTTTTGACCGCCACTGTACATAAAAATAAGCAAAAATATTTTTGACTGCCACTGTAAGTGGCCTACCACTATGTTAAATATCTTCACAGTTAAAAATGAGACATTAAAAATTTTAAATTCTGAAGCAGTTTTAGATAACGAAATATGTAGTTTTAGTACAAAAGAAAAAATGTTTATGATATATGTGTACAAATTAGTCTTTAAGCTTTTGAAAGAACTCATTTCAATCAGCCACATTTTATAAATTCGCTTATTTCTTCTTTCACACTTTTTTGCTCTCAACAGCCCAAAGGTGATAAAGGTGATCGTGGACAAGATGGACGTGATGGTATTCCCGGTCCTCCGGGACTACCAGCAGCAGCCGGTGAAGGTGTACAATATATACCAATGCCTGGCCCACCAGGACCGCCTGGCCCTCCAGGTCAACCAGGCATGCCCGGTTTGTCGATAACCGGGCCGAAAGGTGAGCCTGGCATGGATTCGCGCAGTTTCTACGGCGATGCGTCTTACTATGGACGTCAGGGTATGTTATGATTTTTCGCGTTTTTTATTTAATTATTTGAATTATTAAAATTTTGATTGTATTCAAAACCTGTAACCAGTACTAAATCCAATGTAAAGCTTTAAATAATTATACCTTTATTAAAAACGCTTGAGAAAAGTAAAGTACCTAATTGCGTTTAACCAACAAGTTGTAAGAATTGAAAAAGAAATATTTACTTTGGTTGAAAAAAT
Organism: Rhagoletis zephyria; assembly: GCF_001687245.7. NCBI lineage: Eukaryota > Metazoa > Arthropoda > Insecta > Diptera > Tephritidae > Rhagoletis > Rhagoletis zephyria. The sequence goes on along the minus strand of NW_016159230.1, from coordinate 71,356 downwards.
TGTCTTTCTGTTTTACTGCGCCTAATCCAATGCCAATCCAATGTCTGATTTTTGTTATACCTAACCATGTACAAATATAATCGTAACTATTTATTTCTACCTTCAATCCCATAAAAACCTAACAAATATTTTTTGAAAATATAAACGCCTGGAATACCTTAATGGCAATACGCAGCAAGTGGACGCTCCTCTCTCGATGAAATCAAAGCTTTGCGTGAACTACAAGATTTGAGAGATCGTCCAGACAGCACTTCCGGTAAAATATTTCTAGCAGCTAAACTTTGAAACGAGCGCACGCACATAGACACATACATATTTTTTGAATGTATTTCAAACTTATTCCTTTGGATTTTTCTTAGTTTTTTTTCTACTTTGTATGCCTGCTTGCAATAGTTGTGTATGTACAATAAGTACTAGTACTAAATACTAACTAGCCAATGATACCAAAAATTATGTCACTACTTATAATTTGATTGAAGTAGCATCGTTAAACTTTACATATATTTAATTTAGTTAGTTATAAATTTAAGCTGACTTAGTGAATTCCCTTCCTCTGATTTTAGCGAAATTGCTACCACGGCGTATGAGTTATATTTTATGCATAGATCTAAGAAGCTAAAAGTTCAAGTTACATTTGTGCTTACACAGTCCCAAAGAAAGTCATTCCTTATTTATAATTTGCTTAACATAGATATGTCTACATACGTACATATGTCCTTCAAGCAATACAAAATGCGTTAATATAAAAATATCAGATGTCTTCATGAGCTAATAAGGATGCATAAAAATAAATGTCGTGGGAGTTCCTCTTCACTGTACAAGCAATAAAGGCAAGAAAAAAGAAGAAAATGATGAAAATACTCTTCCAATTAAATGTATGTAATACGAGATTTTTCAAATTTATGGTAATTTCAATAAAAATCTCGCTTCGACAATTTCTCTTGCTTGCTGGATAATATCGTCGCTGGAATAATGAAATCGTGTAACATGAAAAGTATAGTTTTGAGAAAAACGAATTGGAAGTTTTTATAAACCATTACAAACCATACAAATACCATTTCGTTTTTCGGGAATAAATTAGTGAGCCAAAGAGATATTTAAGAAAACTAAAGTATTTCCTAATAGATTAAAGGATTTTCTATTCAATGGTGCAATTATCGAATAATAGTGTATGTGGCATTTACACTGTTTCTTTATTCGAGCGACGATATGTTCGAAAGCAAGTGCGTGAATTTCCATCTTCGGCCCCTCGAGGGCTCACAGTCATTGCTGAGAGAAACACTCAACAATATTACGCGGGTGGCTTCAATGGCCGATGATGGGAATGATGGTGGACTTCTCTAGCCAAATTCTTAATTGTCTCATTTCCAGGGGGAAGATCGGGCTGTGTGGAAATGTTATTCTAAGGCTGCAGACAGAGTAGAAGCGGAAATGAAGACGAATAACAGTGCGACCATAAAAAAAGGAGTTGTACAACACACACAGTTTAAATAAACCAAAAAACGAATAAAAATTAAAAAATACTATATATAAAATTTTAGTTTGTTCGTCGGTATCTTCGTTCCTTTTGACCCGCTCAGTGTAGTTTATACTCGCACATAAAGTATCCTCCGCTTAATCTGCTCATTGATTCATATAAATACGTGCATAAATAAGCCTTGATTCACACATTTTTTATAAGCTGTATATTTTACTATAGCATATGATCCCTTTTAATTTAATTAAAAAATCACAATTGATTTCCACTGAATATACACCAAACAGTTCTTTAATGCAACAATTAAAGGCATAAATAATTATCAGTGATTTCACAAACCAAAAAAGTTGAGAAAAGTGAGAGCATCTGTATGTTTTGTTTTGCATAATTACCTACCAACGTTTTTATTTATTCAAAAGTTATACTCACACAGCACATAATAAATATTGTAAGTGAAAATGGCCCAGCGATTTCATATTGTATGTATGTCCTTTGACTCAGTTCAAGACTTCAAATGCATAGCTGCAGTCTACAAAATGCACTGCACTGCAATCGAAGAGAAGCAAAAAATATGCATTTGCTCAAGAACTAAATGCAAAAAAAAAGCGAAAATTTATTGCAAGTAAATGTACAAAGTTTATTTGAATTATCCTCTTTGATTAAACTTCGCTTTTGTTATTGCCAACAACATTAGCAACATCATTATCAACATCCTTACCAGTGTTTCAGTGTAGCCGCAGCGTCATCAGAATTGCAAACAGTCATCGTAAAGTCATTACATTAATGAGTAAATTACATTTGCCATATTTGCAAGCGGAACCGCTTTTCTGGCGGCAGTAGGAGCGGCGGCACAACTTTAATGCACAGCTTTGCCACGCCATCGTTGCTTCTGTGCGCCGCAGTCTTTTGCATTGCGCTCTGTTTTTATTTTTTGTTTTTGCCGTACGCCTTCTTCTTTCCGCATTTTCTTGTTTATCTTTGTTTTTTAATTTTTTGCATTCAATAATAATATTATTGTTGTTGCTGCATTTCCGCGACGTAGCACCATTACAATCACTAGAGCTACCAGCTGCTTTATGCTACTGTTTTTCGCAGCGTATTCCTTTTCTTGGCAGCGAATAGGAAAGGAAAGCATAGATAGGTTTTAAAGCAGATGAAAATATTTCACGAATGAGGGAACGAAAACAAATTATCATAAACTTAATTATAAATAGGTAAATATAAAAATCTTATAATCAAATTAAATTAAATATAAGTTAAACAACTACGTGACCTTCTCGCCCAGTTTCAGACTATTTTATAGTACAAAACCAATCTATACGCTTGCACCAATTAATATTAAAAGTCATTTAATTCGACGAAAATTTTTTACAAATCAAAACCTCTAAATACGATTATAAATACGAATTCAGCACCAGTTTTCAGAAAAGCTAGCACAACCATAACGCGAGAATATTAAAATCTCTTCACAATTTTTCTTTTAATACTTTCTTTACGGTTAGTTTTTTTTTGAGAACAACGATTTCAATCCCAAGCTCAAAATATCGATACGAGAATGAATCCTGGGAATTAATCTTGAGAAATAAAACATCGAAATAAAGGCTTTTGAAATTTTCCAGGGACCGAACATAACAGTTATTGATGAAAACTGTCATTGAAAAATTCACTATGAAGAAAATGTTCTACAACTAAGTGATACGTACCAATCGATTTCTTTTTTCACCAAGACTCAAATTTTAAAATAAGCTTTTATCTGCAATTTATATGCAAAATTAAAAAACTAACAATTGTTTTTGATTTTTATTTTATAAATCCAAAATAACAATTATTTTTGATTTTTACCTAAATAATCTGCAAATAACAGTTATTTTTGATTTTTAAATTATACGTCTTAGATAAAAGTTATCGAGGACCTTTATTTATAAAAGTCATAAATAAAAATCAGTCACTGACTTTTATTTCTTTAGTCAGGCGTATAAAAGTCATGTATAATTTTTCGTTGTTAAAAGGTGTTGGAGAACAAAAGTTTACTACGACTTACACAAATGACTTTTATTATTATTAAAAATAAAAATCGGTGACAGATTTATATGATGACTTTTAAAAGTAAAAGTCACTGACTGATTTTTATTGCTGACTTTTATCTAAGACATATAATTTAAAAATCAAAAATAACTGTTATTTGCAGAATATTTAGATAAAAACCAAAAATAATTGTTATTTTGGATTTATAAAATAAAAATTAGAAATAACTGTTATTTGAGGAGTATTTAAATAGAAGTAAAAAATTAACTATTAAAGAGCGATTTTTTTTTATAAAAGTTTTAACTTTTACGGTCCCTGAAATTTTCATTCGGTGAAGTGGTTATTCCATGCAGTGCCAAAATACCGATAAATTATGGGTTTTCCTTGGGAAAAACCGATCCGGTGAAAACCGCCTCCGAACGCCGAATGGTTTTAATGAGAAGATTTTCAAGGCAGCCGCTGAGGTATAGTGATGAGTTGTGCGCACTAGCATTCTGCAGGGCATGGGTTCAAGCCCGGTTAAACCCAACATCAAGAAATAAAAAAATAAAATTAAAATTTCTAACAGCGGTTACCCCTCGGCAGGCAATGGCGAAACTCCGGGAGTATTTCTGCCATGAAAAAGAGTTTTAAAAAAGTTGGAGTTTATTTCGTTTAAATAATTAGGGATTTTTACTTATTTCGTAAGCGCACACTTACTCACTTCTTTTTTGTGTTTGTGAGCTGGAATTTGATATGCACTCGTTTACAATATTTTTGCTTCGCTATGCGCCGTGCTTAGCTTGCACATCGCTGTATTTTTCCAAAACTTAAACCCAAATATTAAAAAAAATAAGCATGCCGGTCTATTTTTCGTACAAATGCATCGTTAAAAAAATGACTATTATTTATCTCGGTTTTGTATTTTTTGAGCCAAATCGTTACAAAAATTTTCCATATAAATAATTAGTATATATATATATATATATATATATTATACCAAGAGTTGAAAAATCGCAAGTTTTTATTCTGTGTCTAAGGCTACTTTAGATAAATTCATTTTCATTGTTTTTTTCCTCCACTAGTATCGTAGATCTAAGTTTCTTCTTGCTTTCTGCTTAACCAATACAATTGTATACTTTAAAGTAACATGTCTTTCGCTTATTAAATGTTTTAATTAGTTTCTCTTTTCAACACAAAGTCATAATACAAAAATTGTATTATATATTACTTTATTCCGTTTTAACTTTTTAATCTCTTTCATTCATTTGCCTCTCAACCTGCTGCCACTTGCCGCAATTGGATATTTTGGACGCCTGCATATCGTTGATGTTTAACATTCGTGTGCTTTAAAATAAAAACCATCAATAGGTCCACCCGGCCCACCTGGTCCCCCAGGACCACCCAGCCATTCACGTCATGACGATGAGGAAACGCCATACTTTTCAGCATCCTCCTGGAATATGAGAATTGTACCTGGCGCGGTGACTTTTCCGAATATCGACGAAATGACAAAGGTAAGATGAGTTTAAAAATCTAATGGGGTTTTCTTTTTTTACCAAAAAATGTTGCCCTCTTAGTTGGCTGATTCACCAGCAATTTAAATGGAAAATAATTTTTAATTTTCTGTCAGTTTCCATTAAAAATTCAAAAAATTAAAATCATTTTTTTTCACTTAAATTGCTTTCGTGCAATTGGCTGTAAGAAAAATTCAATGAGAAGGCAACACTAATTTTGTTAAAGACGCCATAAAAAGCTGTGCTCCATAAATAAACCATGAATTTTGCTTAAGCCTTCCAGAAGAAGGTGTCTAGTTAGCGGCTCTAACTCATAAAAAAATTATTGGTCAAAAGTGTTAGCTTAATTTAGTCCCCAATTGCCTACTCTTCATAGGCCATGTATGTCATCAAAGTTGACTAGGGTTCGGTTAGGTAAACGGGTAGCCTCCGTAGTAAGCTGTCCATTGTGATGCCCTTAGAGGGGAGGGGAAAAAGGACACAGGGAAAAAGAGTGGGTGGGTAGGGGAAAGAGGGACGAGGGCAAGCTAAGGGAGAATGACGACACCCATTAGCGCACACAAGGGGTGGGTTCTGGGGTTCAAAACCCAGAAATATTTATTATAATTTCTGTTGCCTGAAAAAGCGCTTTGCTTTTGCTGTAAATTTCTATGAGGAAATAAATATACGAGCATTTTTTTCTTGAGAGCTGCAAACTGAATTAAGAAATTTTGGTAGAAGAAAATTTATTTTCCATTTCCCGTCCGTCGTTTTATATGAATTTTTCGTTTTTCTTGAGAGTTCAGTTAATTTTTTCGGTATTCGAAATATTAAAAAAAATTAGCAATCGTGAAAACTCACCATCTCTATCGAAAACCAGAAACCGGAAATCGAAAAAATGAGCATAAAAGTGCAAAAATTTATGGAATCAATAAATTTATTTTATTGACTCTTTTAAAATTTTTTAATAGGTACTTTTAAAAGTTGAGCGCATCTTGAGTTTATATAACTTTTTATTAAAGAAGTAGTTTTTAAGGAAAGAACACAACCGACTTCAAATTTAGGGGTACCGTTAATTTCTTCATGATCCAATCATCGGATCTCTAAAACAAATTATGGGACGAACCTTGAGGTACCATCTTTCTACAAAAAAATGATTATTGAAATCGGTTCACGTGGTCCAAAGTTATGTATTCCGGCGAATTGATAACCTCCCCTTTTTATAAAGTCGGTTAAAAGTGTTTGAGTTCTGGTAATCTTATGTAAATAAAGTGCAGTTTATGGATTTTAAAACGTTTGTTTATTTATTACATACGGTACATAAAACTTGCATGAATGTATTTTAAAGAGCGTATTATCTGAAGCAAATTTTCAGTATTTTCCGGTGATATACATATATTCAGAAATATAAACCCCCCCCCTCTAAAATATATTCCTGGGTGCGCCCCTGACGACACCTATCACTTTTTGTAGGAGAAACGCTCCGTGCTCGCGACGAAGCTCTTTAATCGGGTAATCGTCATTCCCGAGAGCTCATCGGGAGTATGAAAAAAGAGCCAACCAAGGTGCCTAAACCTTAGGCTCGCAAAGGCAGGGCTCCAGAGCAGCAGGTGTTGAGATAATTCCACCTCATCGTCCTCCATGCAGCTGGTGCAGTAAGGTGTATCAGTGGCATTCAGCCTCACGTTATGATTTCCAGTCACATAGTGACCAGTAAAGGCACCCCAGACCGCCTCCGGTCTAACCGTGGCCAGAGGGATTTTGCCACCTTGCATTTCAGGGTCTTCGCCCAGCGCTCGCTGAGCTGGATAAACGCCCATCAGTCCAGAAGCAGATCACACGAGGTCAGGGGAGCCCCAGACCTTCCCTATCTGGAAGTAATTCCTCGAGGGTTCCCTCATCCCTAGAGACCCACCAGTATCGGTGAATGTCCGCCCTTAACAGCTCAGAAAAAGTGGAGAAAGACGTGAAATCTGCGAAGTAACTTAAGCTGGTAAAGTCCTCGTGTGTAATCGATAGAAACGCTCTTGTCAATGTGCCTTGCTGACTCAATGCCTCATCGGGCAAGAATTGTGTTCCTCGCAAGAAACTACCGCTCCCGCCGAGGGTCATAGTATAGCGGTCGTCGTTCGGGCGAAATAAAATTCCAATCGTGCATGGAATACTCAAACTCAGTGGCGGAGGAACGCGGCTGGAGCAAGGATGCCCTATGGCGCCATGAATTCCTTTTCAAGAATCGATCGTAGTCTTTGGTGGTACTTCATAAACACCTTGCCCTCTTCGGCTTAGAGTGAAAAGTTGCTTAGACCCCATTTAAAAATTTTGCAGGAAAGGAAAAAAATTCTTGAAGCCATTTTCATCGAGTATTTCGCAAAACTCTGAAAACAACATTTTGCCTGTTTAAAGCAAAGCAAAACATCATACGAATCAGAGGTATTCCATCTTTATTAAAATATTTCATAATATTTTGGTCTTATCGGATTTTTGGTGCTTCTTTTGAACTGAGCAAATCTTCCTTTCACTGAATCTAAACGAGAAACCATGTATTTTTGATTTCTCTTAAGCCAGCGAAATGTCAATTTCTCAATACCTAAATAAAATTTGTTTCAATATAAACTTGAGTAGCTGAAATCAGTTTACAGTTCCAACCCTTGTGGTATCAAAGAACTTTTACAAGGCAATCTCATTCCTGGTTGGTTGGTTGAAGTGGCGAGTTTAAAAACTCCAATTAGCACTTATGTGTGCCGTTTTAAAACCACCTATCGCAATTTAACCTGAAAAGAAAGCCCGAAAAGAAAGCAGCAGAAGTCGGTTATATAGCTCCAATCCAGCATGTGGAGATAAATAACTTAAGAAGTTACAGTGGGTAAATATCACCAGTGCTGAGAGATGCGGCTCATGATATAGCTTAGAGGTACAAGTACCTTCTATGCCTCTGAGATATCGAGAGCCGACCCATTCCTGGCCAGCTTATCGGCCATCTCGTTTCCATGAATTCTGCTATGCCCCGACGGTCAGTGTGCAACGACTTGCCTGTCGGCTAAAACCATAACGTGGTCTTTTAGACTCTTCGATTTGGAGGTCGGTTGAAAAAATTCCCGCCCCTGTGCCACAGTGCATTTTTGAACCGTCCGTAAAAATTGATACTTCGAACCGTTTAGTAAAAATATAATCTCTCCACTTATTTCTTGATGGAAAAATCGTGCCGAAGTTTTTCTTGACGAAAAGCGAAGGACAAATGTAGTCAGTTTTTACGCGAATGCTTGGGTCGTTGAAATAATACAGGCTACGTCCATGCCCGTGCGTACGTTCTTTCCCAAATCCAAGTTCCCTCAACCTGAGCACACTCTGTGAAGCACTTTCCTTTCCTTTCTCTGTTTATTCTTAGCAGAATGTTGTTTAGTACGCAAAGCCACAGCAGCGGCGGCAGTACCCCGCCTTGCGGAATCCCCCGTTTTGGATGACTGATGACTACGCTGGTGCCTAACTTAGCGTTTACAATCCTTGTACGAAGCATGGTAGAGATCCAGTTTACCAGGAAGTTCTCAGTGCCCAGGCTTCTGAGTGACTACTCTATCGCCTCCAGGCTAACGTTTTTGAACGCCCCTTATATGTCCAGAAAGACCGCCAACGTCCGGACCCGGAGATTCGTATGGAGAGAAGCTGTTAATTGCCCATGCAATCTTCTCCCGCGTAATAATTTCGTTAACGACATTAGCGGATGGTACCGCTACGTTGCTATCTACCCCTGAGACATGATTTGGGTCACAGCCTGGAAAATAGGTGCGAAGAAGGAGCTCTAATGTCTCCTTAGAACTATTGGTCCATCCTCCATATTTCTTTTTTAGGAAGTAGGGATTACTGTGTTCCTTGGTTAGGATCCTCCCCATTTTGGCGGATTCTTTCGTTGATTCTATAGAGGAGCAGAAATCCCTCCAGGATTCCTGTTTTGCCTTGTGAAATGCCTTTTTGTAAATTCTCAAGCTATCTTTATAGGTCTGCCAGTTGCCCGTGGAATAGCTTAAGTTGAAAGCTTAACGAAGCTCTTTCCTAAGTTCCGAGATCTCCTCTCCCCACCATGGATGATATTTTTTCCGCGCGAAACTCACGGGCCAGGAGACTTTAAAGGCCGATCCCATAGTGTTTACGAATTTGTTGCACTTGGTTTCTATATCTTCCAAGGTCGTTGAATTACTACAGTAATGTTCCCCAATCTCATTCCCTTATAGGATAGTATTTTCCGAAACAAAAAATGACACAGAAGATGACACAACGCCAAAACCGGCTTGTCTCTAAACTGAATTCGACTGCTTTGGATATATATAGGTTTTCTCCAAGCATATTTAAAAATTAAATTTAAATGAAAGAGAATAATCAAAACCCTTAGATATTGAAAGAAAATAGCAATTAGCTAAATTTTTTCGACTACTAAAGATATGTGTATGTATATACATGTACATTCATATTCGCAAATTAAAAATGACCATATACGACATACATTTCTACTGGCTTTGAGTCTTATATTTTTCATCTACAATCGAAAATTAAAGAATTTCTCAATTATGCCAGTGGCTCTCATTTTTGATTGCGAAAGTATAAAAGGCATAAAATAGTATATTAGCGCTTTAAAAAAGGCACAAAAAAAAACCATGCACTCATTAGAGCGAACTAGTTTTTTTATTAACTAACAGTTTCCATTTACATATTTTTGGAACTATCAGTCTGTGTAATTAAAACGTGCCTATGATTGTAAATTATTTTTATGCTTGCTTGCGTGTTCATTACTTATCCGAGCGACAGATGTACCGAGTACCTACTTCCATATGCAGAAAAAATCAACAAACGCATATGTATGCTCTATATTCAACATATGCACCTACATACATATATGCCAACGAATAAAATATTTTATTCTTCTTTTTTCGTCACTTTAGAAATCAGCCATGAATCCACCAGGCACATTGGCTTACATCACGGAAGAGGAAGCGCTGCTGGTGCGCGTCAACAAGGGTTGGCAATATATTGCGGTAAGTGTGCGTGTTGGTATATTACGTACATACATACATTTCAGCATTTGTGTATTTTTGTGTTTTTTTTTTTTTTTGTTTTTTTTTGCCAAAGTGGGGAAAAAGTATTTTACCAGAAATTGTAGACAAAAACTTTTACGTAGAAATAAGAGAAGTGTGCCACAAAAAAAAATAAAATAAAACAACAATACATATGTATGTGACACAGTTACACATTTATGCCATTTCGGCGTCTATGTTATGAAATAATTTTTTTGTTTGCCGTTTTTGTAGTACAACCAAGTTTGGTTATTATGAGTTTTTTTTTTTTGCTGACATTTATGCTGGAAACACCTGCTTGAATTTTTTCTTTCTCTCCATTAATAAAGCACTACACGCAATTAAATGTAATACAATTTTTTGCTAAAGAAAAACAATGACAATTTACAAAAATTAGCTTTATATGCATTTCAGCATATTTTATTGTTAGCGAATGGACCTGAATGTGCTTTAATGAGTGATTTTTTTTTTCTTTTGAGAATTTTTCATTTGATAGGAATTCTTGCACATGCAAATGTGACAATATAAAAATTTATTTAAAATAATAATACTTAACCCTATAACGCCCGTTTCTAATATAGCGTGAAACGATTTTGTGAATACGCGTTTTTAAATTAATTTTAACCTCCGCGTCAGCACAATCAATCCTTAACCTGTGACGTGAGAAAACTTAAATGAGTAGCCTATTAAGGAATAACTGTTCCAAAGTTCACCTTACTTTTATTTAAACAAATCTAACTTCAACCCAAAAATAAGTAAAGACATCTGTTAGAAAACAAGAAAACTTGATAATGCAGCCATTGCCAAAAAAAGTTTTTTCGTTTAAGGGCTGTTTTCAGCTCTCAATAAAAATTAAACGTTCATACAAAATGACGCACAAGAAATGGAAAAGAAATTTTCTTCTTAAATCAGTTTGCAGCTTTCAAGCAAAAAATGCTCGTACATATATTTATTTCTTCAAGAAATTTTACAGCCAAAGCAAAGTGCCTTTTCAAGCTACAGAAATAATGAAAAATATTTCTTGTGATTTTTCTGGAGAGCTGGATTATAAGCTTTAAAATGTACTTCTTTATCACAACGTGAAACGAAAGTGATAAAAAAAAGTAAGTGCGCCGGAGAAGTGAAACTTACGTTACATATCTAATTTTTCTCATAACTAATATGCACACATACATACATGTGTACATCTGCTTTTGCTTACGTTATATTTTTTGTCTTTTTTTTATCTAGATCTCTACCTCTACCCCTGTTCGTTCTAATAACATTTATATTACTTTGTTTTCCTTTATCTTCATTTTTATCTTTATGCTCTATCGATAACAAAATCGATTGTAACATCCAACAAAATATCGATAACAAAACCGACAAAAATATTGATAACAAAATTTATGAAAAATTCTATAAAAATTGCGATAGCAAAACCGATAATAACATAGGTAGCAAAATCGATTAGAAAACCGATAAGAATACCGATAACAAAATCGATAAAAAATTCATAATAATCGATAACAATATAGATAACAAACCCAATAACAATATCGATAAAACATTTCGTTAAAAATATCGATTACAAAACCGGTAACAAAATCGACAAAAATATCGATAACAAAATCTATAAAAATATCGATTATTAAATCAATATTTTCCGAAAACATGACAGCAAAATCGATAACAAAACTATAAAAATACCGATAATAAAATCAGTAAAAATATCGATAACAAAACCGATAAAAATATCGATTATTATATCGGTAAGTCCCAAGAAACCCGAAAGTCTCTAAAATCCCAAAATAGTACCTAGATTGAGTCTTTGTGTCTCCATCTATATCTTTTTTTCTATAATTACCTTTATTTTAATCTTTCTTCCTCTATATTTGTGCTTCGGCGTGGTCTTTCTGGTCGAGGGGGAACCGGGGTCGGTCTAGAGATCTGCTCATGCTCGCGAAGCCGTATCTTTCTATTCTATTGGGTATACTGATAGGGTATTGCACTATCAGGGTTCATCCAGTGCGGTCAAATTTCCCCCCTAAACTCCCTAGCTCTTTCTACATTGCGGCCTAGGCACTCTCTAACAAGTCCGGTAAAGCTCTCCGGGATAAAGATTGGCCGTCTGCGAGACTTCGTTCTCGGCACTCGTCGATTCTCTCTCTAGCTTAGCAGTTACCACTCGCGGTGGTATCAAAAAGAACCAACTTCCGCGGACTAAGTGAACTTTTGTATGTACGTTCGGATGATCTTACAGCACTTTGATGGTCGCAAGATGTAAAATACTATAAAACAAAGCAAAAATTGCCGGTAGAGAGATAAAGACAGAAGTATATTTAATAATGGTCAAAAAACAAAGAGTCAGTCAAGGTCTGAACTCTTTAATCTACAACTCGTTTTAGCACTCATTTATAACATTACTGAAGGCATCATTAGTATTATTTCAGTTGATATCAGCTGAGTGGCAGATGGAGAACTGACGGTGGTCTCAGCTTATAATGAGCTCAAGTTTAGAAAATTAAGAGAGTTATTAGAGCAAAAGTACGCGAAATGGAAAGCTCGGTGAGGAAGAAAATTTATTTTTGGTAATTGAAATCCTTAATACTACACTTGATTCTTGCGCCGCGCAATGCAGATATATTATGGGCCATGGGTGTACTAGGTTAGGTTAGAATCAAGTGACAATTGATATTCCTACCAGCATAGATATGAGTACAAGTTTTCCCCAATAAACAATTTTCGCTGCATTTACATACACAAATCTGCTGTACTTCGTCCTCCATTCCTTTGGGAGTGCTGGCTGATTTAGCTTGAAAAGGAGCCCATCCTGTTAAATGCGCCGATCCAGGATAGTTGATATCCTTGTCACTAATCGGTGTTCGTATTTTAAAAAGATTTCTTTGGTCCATCAATAATAAGATCATATAAATCCCTGCTATCGCATAAACCATAACAAAATCGAATGAGAATTTAGTCAGCGTCCATTTTCGAATTTTTTCTGACACTTTTGCACTTTCTTTAAACCATCGGTACTACCGATTCGGTAGTCAATACGATAGTCTGAAACCATCGATAGTGTGCCGACAGTGCTATCGATTGTTTCCGAACTCTAGATAGGAGTCTATGAAAATATACCTTCGAGTGAGCGATTCAAGAATTTGCTTAATTTTTGGTTTCAAAAACTAAAAATAGCTTTAATTTTCTTTAAGTCAAATATTGCTTAAATTTATTTTATTAAAGTCGCGGCAGTAATTGCGTATAGAAATCATTATATTTTCAACTAAAATGCAGAAATCAATAGCAGGAAATATTTGTGTTAAAAAATAGCATCCGAAAAATCAAAAACCTTGAAAAAACACCAATAAGCATCTCAGCGCATCCTTATACCTAAACACACATACACACACGCACACACACACACGTACTTGAAACTAATGGCAGAGGAAATGACAACAATTTAACGAAAGCATATCAAATAAAAATTGCTCCCGAAGGCAGCATTACTTTATTGACAATTCAGATGATTTCGACAAGACAAGAACGGCAAAGGCAGCAACATACATACATACACACATACACACACTAAAAACAAACATACAAGCAAATAGAAAGCAGCGATCAAATGACTGTAAAACGGAAATCCACAACGAAAAAAAACGTTTTTAGGCCCCTCACACACACACGCACACACACAAGTTGCTTCGCCCCCATCTTGATATAACCCGGCAATCGAGTGAATTTTCTAGTAGCACACGCTTGTTGAGTTGCCGTATCGATAAAATGAACAACATTGCGCTGCTGGCGACAATAATAAGAACAACAACAACAAGAACAACAACACTCAAAGGCTACATAGTACAATAAGCAAAGATTGCCTTGACATAACGACTGCTGTGATTGCTTGAAGATTTTTATTTGCTTATCGACTACACTTGACGAAGTCAACAACACAGGCGACTACTACGACTTGAATGCGCCTTTACAGTTTATATGTATGTACGTAACTACAGCTTAACGCGCTACAAAGGAAAAAAAACAAAAAACAAAAACAACTTCAATAAAAAATAACTAAGGGAAAAATTGCTAAGAACCTTTTACGCTTCATTCGTGTTTGCGAGAATTTAAATTGATAAACATTGTAGTTTGTTTGTTGGCACATTTTGGGCAACAAACAAATTTGACTGCGCAAAGCAGTGAAATAAAATTTGAAAAACTACAAACACAAAAATAAAGCACTTGACTTAAAAGTTATGGGAAATTCGAAATTTTATTCAGTAGCAGTGCATACAATTTCTTTTATTTGTAGCAAATGAAAATAGCAAATCTTACGAAAAAAAAAATGGTGCCTTAATCGCTAAGCCTGCTGCGTCCTTCGCTTCACATCGCTTTATTTATGTGAGCGTGCGTGCACGAAAACTTTATATTTTCAATCATCTCGCCTTTTTATCCTTGACAGCAATCTCTTGAAATCTCAGCAATCGGCCCGTTTGACGGGTATTTGCTCGTTTCAGCTTAACTTGACTATTGCCGATTGCACACTAAAATTGACATTTGTTACTTAAGTGTCAATGTTGCTGATGTCCTTGTACTCGACAAATATCACTTCGACACAGTTTTCAAATTTCCTTCTTTTTGTTTTTGTTTTGGATTTTGTCGCCTTTTCAATGAGTTCGCAAATATGTGGTGTACATACATAGCTAGCAATGCTGGCAACACTTTGTGTGTACTTACTTGCAACGCCTTGAATGAAAAGCGTTTGCGTGTTAGTTTAAGTAATCTTCCTGTCAAGGTTCGTAAATTTTGATACAAACAAAAAACTACAGCAACTACATAAATAAAAATCAATCAATTTCAGTTCAAGCCTTGCAGTTGTAAAAGCAATAATATTTACCCTACAGCGATAAATTATCAATTGTTAAAAATTACTAACTTATAATTATTTTTTTATGAAAGTCATAAATCTTAAATAAAGTCACTGATCTTTATTTCTTACATCATACTTATAAAAGTAATTTGTATAGGTCGTAGTAAAATTTTGTTTCCCAACAAGTGCGAAAAATGCCAATGACTTTTATATGAATAATTTAAAAAATAAAAGTCAGTGACAGATTTATATTGATGATTTTTAAAAGCAAAAGTCACTGAATGATTTTTTGTGAATGATTTGATGAAGAAATTTGGTGATTTCCGAAATAGCTATCACTTCTACCATTTTTTTTCAATAAATAAAAATTATTGTTGCTTGTCCACAAAAGTTTTTCATGTAAAAACGGCCTCGAGCTCAATAAAAATTGTTGAATAGATATAATTGTTATAAAGGCCACCAAATAATGAAAACAGGTATTTATTTATACTTATCAAAAATGAAGTCAGCGGGGTTAGATGATACCTTTCTGGCGCCCTCGAAAAATGGAGGACTTTGAAGGCTTATAAATGGAGAATGGCAAGGGTTATGTTTGTTCTAAAACTGGGTAAAGGCAATTACTTTCACTTCAAAGTTTACCGACATATTAGCTCCACGTTCGGAAGGCTACTTGGCGCATAAAATGGTACGAAATAAAGAGCTTCATTGGGCCTAATATCAATAAATCACAGGCTAATACGAATAATAAGTGCACAGCGACAGCTCTTCGTAATATAGTGTATGCAATACAGGGAGAATACCATCGGTATCTCTTTTATATATTGGGAGTCTCCAATATTGTATCTATGGATGCCTTGTTGTAGGGTCTTGACTTCAATAAGTCGGTTCTGCTATACAAAACCGCTTCGAAAAACTTTCAAATTATCGGCCAGTGTTGGCGGAGTGGGGTAGTGCTATCTACCTAGAAGATAAGCTCGTTGGTAACCTCAAAATTATTGGAATATAGCGGGGCAAAGGATCAACAATTAACTTAGACTTGCAAAGCAGAGTAGGTACC
This sequence comes from Rhagoletis zephyria, assembly GCF_001687245.7. Lineage (NCBI taxonomy): Eukaryota > Metazoa > Arthropoda > Insecta > Diptera > Tephritidae > Rhagoletis > Rhagoletis zephyria. The sequence goes on along the minus strand of NW_016159230.1, from coordinate 55,407 downwards.
AGGGTTAGGATTTGAAATCTATGCCTCTATACTCACTTTTGACAAAAATAAGGACCTGTTGTTGATTACGTGAGAAATCTACTAAAATCTCAGTAAAACACGAAAAAAATTTACGCCATTGAAACCAAAGCATTTTTTGTCTTTTTTATTAAAAAAAATTTATCTCACTGGCATAATAACAGAATTGTATTCTGCCAACTAAATCTTTCTTATTATCATCCCACACACACCACGTCGTATGAGTAACATTCCCACTCGCAAACAAAATTGTGTGCTTGCTTAGTAGCCCAAAAACAAAAATCGAAACATCAAAATCCCACCCACGCTAACCAACTGTTAGATTGTTTTTTTTTCGTGAGTTTCTGAATGGCAGTGTGACACACAGTCTTAGCGCTTTTCTGGTTGGTTCGCTGACTCCGTGAATGGCGGAGCTGCTGCTGTCCCAGGCTTTTGAGTGACAACCCGCAAGTATCCGTACATAAGAATCACACAATGCAGATTTTTGTTTACTATTTTTTGACTAGCATTCTATGTACATGTGTATTTCCATGTCACATGCTTTTCAGCCTTTCTTAGAGTTGATTATTATTTTTTTTGCTTTTCGTCACTGTTTCACATGGCTTACGATTCCGCATTCGATTTCCGGTTTGCTGATTTATCAAATCGTTGATTCGTCAACGCATCGTCAGTTGCGGTAGAGCTACGCAGTAAGACGCAAACGCATTGGTTTTAACTTGTTACTCTTTGCTACACGATATTCCTTATTTGCCACAGATACAGATACAAACGTTCTACACATAAAATCCTTGGCCATAGGGCTTTCATATCTATAAACGCATTCGGTACGCTCACTTCTACAAATCTACCCTCATTCGCTTATTGAAAGCAATGCTTCCTGTTCAACATACATACATACATACATACAGGCAATACGTTAGTTTTACTCCTGTAGTGGGAAATAAGAAGAGCAAACTGTTTACTTGATCTCCTTATGGCTATGCCAAAATAAAGTTCACATCGATTTTCTTGCTAAATTTGTACGCTCGTGCGTGTCGTTTTTTTGTTTTTTTTTTTTTTTTGCAGGCACCTTATGTGTGTGGGTGAGTATCTATACTTGTGCTCATATCAAGGAAACTACAGCGGAAATTATTTTAAACGCTGCAATTTTCTACTTCATTTGTTTCATATTTGTCAGATCTTTCTAAATTCCTTTTTGCCTTTCTTTTCAAGTAAGTAACCAACACTGGTGTCTTCCTCAGGGCGATAGTATTTGAAAATGATAAAGATTTTCATTTCCCGTAGCAAAAATGTAGCGGAAAAATTCCTGGCAAACGCACTTTCATCTTATTTAACAAATTTTCATTCTATAGGTTTTTAATTCGAATTAGTTCCTTCAAGAGTTGCAGAGTATCTTATCTGCAAAGCTGCAACACAGAGGTTTAATCTATATATGTACATGTGTATGTGCGTTGGTAAAATTTTTAAATTAGAAAAATCTCGTAGTAAGATGGATTTTTAAAATAAATAAGAATTCAGCTTGTGTGCAAACGTTTAAATATTTTATGATACACTGGGTTACATAGGTCATATATATATATATACATATATATTCTTATGAATATTATAACTGTTCTTCAGACATAAAATCGACATGAAGTATGCTCCTAACGTGCGATTCAAGAATCCTTAAACAAATTTTGATAAAAAAAAAGAATACGTGCCTTTGCCCCCTACATTTTAGGATAAAACTACTCTGACTCGTTTTCACGGCAGTGGGGCGTAGATAAAGGATATGTACCCTTTCTTACCTTGTTAAAAGCAAATTGAGTGAATTCTCCACAGAGTATACAGAATAGAATTAGTCCTTGGTCGACAACTTACACAACCTGGTTGTATACTTGATACTTTCCACGGGCTCTCTAGTGCTGTGTTTTTTTCTTATTTGAACATAGTTACAGTGGGGAGCAGTGATGAGTACATGATGATTTTTGTTAAATTTTTGCAACGTTTTTCAAGTTAAATTTTTTTTTTTCATATAAAAATGGCTTTAACCGAAACCATATAAATCAAACATTCAAATTTTATACAGAGCTTGCAGATTAAACAAATTTTCATTAAAATTTGGAGCTTTTAATCTGATTTTTTAGAATTTTTTTGAATATGAAGTTTTGTCAGTTTAATAATTTTAGTCCAATAAAGTGCAAGTTTTGAGCAGCTGCGACATCGCGTTGGTTTTTGAGAATTTCTTTTGTTGGCGGCGTTTTACACTTTTTTTGAATACAAACATGAATTTTTTATAGAAAAAAATGCACAATACCGTTTGCTAAGAAAATTAAAACCAATCAACGATTTTATAAATTGCACTTGCAAAAGCCATCAGCAAAAAAAAAAATATATTAAAAATCAGCGCGATTTGCAGCTGCACTTTGTTATACTAAAATGACACAATTTACAAAACTGCATACACGAAAAAATTCTAAAAAAAAAGATTAAAAAGCTCAAAATTAAAAAAAAAATTGTTAAATTTTTCTTAGCTCTGTAAAAATTTTGAAAGTTTGACTTTTATGGTTTTAGTTAAAGCATGAACAATATTTTTATAGAAAAATAACAAAAAAATGTTTGCTTTAAAAGTCTTGCAAATATTTAACAAAAATCACCATTGTCTCATCACTGCTCCCTTCTTTACATACATACATATATATTAAGCAGCTAAGCAATTCAAAAATGGCAATAAATATTACATGTTGCCATATTTCGTTACTGATCTTTTTCGACTCTTATTAGCGAAGATAACACTAAGAAATTATTTAAAAGCTGTGGGCATTGGCAAATACTGGAGAAACACAAAATAATTACGCACATACTTATCTTAGTATGCAAACANAATATATTTAGCAGCTAATCAATTCAAAAATGGCAATAAATATTACATGTTGCCATATTTCATGACTGATCTTTTTCGACTCTTAGTAGTGAAGACAAAACTAAGTAATTATTTAAAAGCTGTTAGTGGGCATTGGCAAATTCTGGAGAAACACAAAATAATTACGCACATACTTATCTTAGTATGCAAACACATGTTTGGATAATATCCTGTATGACTAAACGAAAACAAAACAACATTTATAAAAGCACACCTTAAATGAAAGCTCCATTTTCTTAAACAAAAATTGATAAAAAAAAAATAAGTATTCGTTTGTTTATCAAATGCGTACGGCAGCTGAAATTGTTTAGCTACTCAAATAAATTGGATGACAACTTGTAAAAATGCAAATTGCTTCTTAGTTTTGCACGCCCATCACAAAAATGTGCGTCGACTACGGAACACAAACTTTTTGCCTCAACTTAGAAAATAGAGAGCAGGAAATTATAGAAAAACGTTTTGCGGCCCACGATAATCGTCTAAATGCTATTGTGGGCGTTGGCAGAACAAAAACGAATGAGCAAACCAATAAACAAGTAAATAGACAGACAGACAAAAGTAAACTTTCATTTCCGTGACATTTGTTATTCAAATCACATTTGCCATTTAAGCTATGCCATTTGTCTATTCAAATAAAAAATGTCTGTCCTTGTTAGCCACAAAGGTCATAGGCGAGTGGTATAAATNAAATAAACAAGTAAATAGACACACAGACAAATGTAAACTTTCATTTCCGTGACATTTGTTATTCAAATCACATTTGCCATTTAAGCTATGCCATTTGTCTATTCAAATAAAATGTCTGTCCTTGTTAGCCACAAAGGTCATAGGCGAGTGGTATAAATTTTTGCGAAAACAAGAAATTATTTGTTTTCTTGGTAAAATTTATTAACTTTTCTCTGCATGTATTTGTTTAAAAAATTAATAATAAATTCAACAGTGTTTTCACCGGATTTTTCTTTGTGAGCTTAAAACAAAAGAAAGTGCCTTAATTTTAAATAAATATCGTTTTGTTTTCGTTCTCGTAATTTTATATATTGCTGTTAGTAAAACCAATTTATATTTGTGTGGCATATTTTTAGGAGTTTAGGGAGATTTCGAACTGAGATATATTACAAGCGAATTAATACAAGGTGGTAGCAATATTTAAAAAAAAAACGCACTTCGTTGCAACTTGTCTAGTAGCAAAACTTTTGATATATACTTGTACAGACAGATTTAAAAAAAAGATACACATAACAACCTATAGGCGTTTTTTGGGCACTCCATTCTCCACAACACTTCGCAAATTCCTATATTCCTTAGAAAGTGGAGAAGAGCTTTGGGAGTAGAGGCTATGAATATTTTTGCATTTTTTCCCCTCATTTAATCAAAACCCCACCATTGTCTTCTTGAAGGATTCTCACACTCAAGCTATATGTATATGGGTCATTTCCAAACAAAGTGTGCATGGCAGGTGTTTATTTTTATATTTTTTCAAGATTGATAAATTTATCCTATGAAATCATGTACTGACGTGTACATTTTTGCAGAATACGAAATTGCTTTCAGGCTCTCAAAAAATTATTATTATTCTTCTTATTTTTGCATTTGTTGTTAAATATTTTCCAGAGTGTCTCCAAAAAGGAAAAAAAACTAAATAAAAAATTAAAAATCCCCTGCGCCCGAGAAGGAGTCGAACCCGGATCTCTCGAGCGTCAGTCTAAAGTGCTGAACACATTGAAAACGACGAGCTACGGGCCACAGCTTCCAATTTGTTATCTTCATTATCTAAACGCTTTGACGATGGCGATATGATTTTTTTTTTTTGCGCAGCAGCGACATCATGACTTTGTAAAAGTTTGACATAAAATAAGAGGAAGAACCTTATCTGTCGCTGGAAAAAAAGAAATAGATCTAATCTAGCCACAACCACGGTCGTCGTGTAGCCCTGTCGTCGCCAAAATAATTTTCTACATAAGAATACGTGGAAAAAAAATTTGAAGAGCTGTGGTTCGTAGCTCGTCGTATAAAAAGCAAAAAAGTGTCGATAAAAATAGCAATTTTAATAATATAAAATTGCACAATTTTCGCGCAAAATTTGCATAGCAAAAGTCCTACTCGAAAAAAAACAACCAACACAGGCAAGCCTCCAATAGCCATCGCGAGGGCGAATGAAACACAGAATTTCAGCAAAAAGTTGACAACACAAATTTGCACAGTGACAACCGCGAGCAATGGCGGGGTGTGGGCGAAAATGTCATTTTGACTGACGCTTCAACTTTTCCACAGCTAAGTAGCCTAATTAAATGCATTGCACGGCTTAGATGCTTTAACTTATTTTTCGCATTTTTGTTTTTTTTTTTTTGCCTGTCACTGTACACTCGCCGCTCCTGCTTTATTTGCCGCTTTGTTTTGCTGTTTAATTTTGAATAGTAATTAAAACTTTTGTCATCATTTCTGTGGTACCGAAAACTTAAACTCACACATATATGTATGTATGTACACACATTCAGTTACAACAAAATTTAATATTCGTCCTAAAACTATACATATAAAACTACCGTTATACATACTCACCTAGATAGCTGTGAATATATTTTTAGCCGCTTAGCGCCATCAATGCTGTTTCGGCAACTCATTGGTGCTTACTTTTTGCTGCTTACAATTCGCTTGGCTCTGCAACGTAAAATTATGCTACACGTAGTGCAAATATTTGTCCAAAGTTTACTGAGCCCTTCATGGTTTCAAATGCTGTTTACTTAGTAGCATTGCCATAAAGTTTCAACGCAAACGCAGCTTTTTGTTGCTGCATGAAAAACTTAGCAGAGTCTGTGTGTGTGTGTGTGTGTGTGTTCTTGCTCAAATGACAACCTGTCCAGGCAGTTAGTTGGCTTAAGTTTCGTTGTTTGGTTTTTTGCTTCATTAAAATCCTGGCATTGTTTTATGCTTTTTGCTGTTAGTTTTTTGTCTTTCTATTTCTAAATGCCTAAGATCTCAGAAGTTTGGCCAATTTATCTCAACTCAATCAATGGTATTTATGTATGTATGTGGAATGTACAGCAAGCAAACAAAAAACGTAGCAAAGACATTCAAAAATTAAGAAGCAAAAAAGTTCTGAGAAAAATATGCTGTATTCGAATTCAGCAAAAATAAAGGTGGAAATTCTTCCATTGGATTGAAGAGTATACCCAAACAAATTTTAGTTAATTTTTGACGATTCCTCAGAAGCTTATGGCTTTGCATCGATTACCAGTATCTCAAAGAAACAAAATTTATGTATTAATTTTTACTACCTATACAATGTATATTATACAATTCAGCCATAAAAATTTAGTTATCGAAAGTTATCAAGTTATCGAAAGTTATCGAAATTTATCGCGCCATCCATCTATTGCGCTATCGAGCTATTATTCAAATTGATCAATTGAGTTGACGAATTCGATAGAAACAGAAATTTAGTTCCCGAAATTTACGGATAGTTGTTGGGCTATAAAAATTTGTGGGCGATCTATCGAAATTTGTCAAGTTAATGAAATTTATCAACTTACCGATATATATACAATTATCATCATTTATAGAGTTATCAATATTGTTGAGTTAGCGATATTTATTGATTTACTGAAATTTGTCGAGTTATCTAGATTTCAATGTTATATAAGTTTATCTGCTTATCGAATTTTATCGTGTCACCAGAGTGTGAGGAGTTATCGAAATTTGTCAATAGTTTTCAAAAAATGTGGAGCTATCAAAATTAATCGAGTTATCGATAATTATAGAGGCAATCAAAGTTTATCGACACACATCTATCGAAATATATACATTTTTTAGTTGTCGAAATTTATTGATCCCTCTAAGCGCACAGTCATCAAATGTTTTCAAAAATTATTGAAATCTCTAACTCGAATTTTGTTGAGTTATCGGATTTTAGTGTTTTTGAAATTCGTTGAGTTATCTATATGTATCAAATAATCGAAATTTATCAACAAACTGGAATGCCAAAGTCCTCCAAATACCTTCAAAGAAATAAAAAAAAATTTACTCACGCTTTAGTTCCAAAGCAGGAGATTTTCCGGTAAGTAATTTTGTACATTGTAAATTAAACGACGTGCTAAGTGAAGAAAATCTCTCCAATAGTCTTGAGAAACTAAAAGAGCGGTCGAATTTCGACAGCAACTGGCACTCCTAGCGTAAATTGAAAACTTTAAAGCCGTTACTCTCGGGTTTTTATTTTTTTCAGATTATGACACTCTTGCAGCAATTGTGCGATATGTATGCACATTAGGCATACATTTGATTTTTTCTAAAATTTAATATACCAACGACGAGGGGATAAATAGTGACGAAAAACCACCAAAAATAATTCTTTTGTAATCAAAAATTGGTTTCAATTTTTTTTTTATCCGGTTGACTAGAAATTTCCTTAAGCATGTGTACATACATACATATATCGTCGCTGGGCGTTTATAGTAGTACGAAAATTTTACAAAAGTACAAATAAACTTATTTTCTTCTAAACTTTTGAATGGTTTTCTAACTGTACTTATAAGAGCTGAGCTTCTACTAAAATTATTGACCATTAAATTTGTAAAGTAGGCCAGCATTGGGACAGAGCACAGTGTAAGATTTGACCCATCTAGCTGCTTTTAATTCTGTAATTCGAAATCTATTGAAGATATATTAATGAAATTTTGCCCAAGGTACGTCATAAGATAGGCGAAGCTTTTTACAAAAAATTGGTAATTTATAGTTACTGTCATGCCTCCCTATTAAATAACTGCAATTTTTAAAAATGCAAAAACTGAAATATTTAACTAACTACAAAGGATAAAATGCCCAAAATTGATATTTAGAATTTCCCTATAACAAGATATTATAAACTGACAGAAATGGACTTACAAATAAATATATATTTTTTTTAATTATGGGCGTGGAAAATATCGATAAAAAAGTCAAGTTGGGTCAACAAAATTCCGTTATAAGTTCAATATTTCTTACTCTATTTACAAAAATGGGATACCATTGGAAAGGTAATGAATCAGGCTTTCTCTATTCAAAACGAAAATATAAGAATTTGTCTCGGTCGAGATAAAATGCAAATGAATTACTCGAAGAAAATGAAATTCCCAGTAGGCCAGAAAAAAGAAAATTTCATCAAAACCTGCACTTTCCAGCAGCTAAAATTATGTTGTTTAAAGTCTAAGAGGAGTGGCAAATAAACTGAGATACAAACTTTATCGAATAGTGGCGGATAACGAGTTTTCGGGTCTAATGAAATTAATAAATTGCTAAAAATAAATTTAAGTTAACATCGTTTTACTTTAAGATGGAATACTCAGTCCTAGTTTACTAAGATCCCAAAAATGTATATTCATTAAAAAGAACATACCCAAGCAAATAAGACCAAAATGGTATTTTAGTAATTGTTGCATAAATCACATAACACCGACAAAATAAACATTGAGATTCAGTTTCAAATATAAAAGTTTAAATATTATTGTGCTCGGTAATTTTCCAAATCAAACCCCGTCCCGCCATACACTTTGATTAAAATTGTTTAGTTGTTATTGTTTCGTATTTATCAGGCATTTCTAAAAACATTCTTGACGTTGTTTTCAAATTTGGCCACACAAAATAATGGAATTAATCTTCTCTAGAATATGGAAATGATACACTGTGCAGCGTACCGAAAATAATTATATTCCTCAGCCACCTCATACGCGGTATTGCATGCCAAGCGACGATACGCTTTTTAAGTACCGCATATAAAGATTCCACTAAAAAGCATACGTATATATCGTCACCTAAGGAAGAAAAGGTGCCAAGTCCAAAAATCGATGTAATTTCGTATTACCTGCCATTTTGCATCAGAAACTAAATTTTGAAAAATATAAAAACCACTTGGCACCTTTTTACCTCTAGGTAGCGATATGAAAAAATGTAAAGCCAACGGAATAAAAAAAAATATTTTGAAATAAATTTTTTATCACAGTCATAAATCGGTTGACATGTCGTTGCCCTTATGCATGAATGTATTTTAGTTGTGAAAACTGTTTTTAGATTCGCCAAAAATCTTTCGACAAATGAGGCAGAAATATTAAACACAAAATGGTTGGACACGATAAGGATTTGCGTCAGAAGCAGCTGACAGCTATAGTGAATACCAATGATCACCAATATGTACAATATTTGAAAGAAAGGAAAGCTCAGAATGGGTTACTTTTTCGGAGAATCGACGATATGTATGTTTTTTAAGTAAAATGTTTTATCCCGGATTGCCCTGCGGAAACCTTTCCTACAAAATTAAAAAAAAAAATCGTAGGTTTTTGGTTTTTCATCACTCCTCAACCTCTCCTCATAGATATATTTAATTTTGGAAAAACGGCCTATGCCTATACATACATACACAGATGCATATTGAGGATTTTTATTCACTTCCCTATATCTGCAATATCCACAAAATTTAGTTCCTGTTATAAAAATCTTATTGTGATGTTACTTTCATAGAAGCTATAAATGTTTTCCATTTGATTTGAGAATTAGAATTAACAACTGAGCTGATAGGCAGTTAATTTACAGATGAGTTCAAATATAAAAATCCGCATATCAGAGAAGAAAATTTTTTCAAAATTAGTAAATGGAAAAGTATCTATGAAAGCATACACATCTTCTACCACTCGTTTCAGCAATTATTTTAATTTTACGCCTAACTTCAAGACACCCACCAATGATCGATGAACTTTTTCATGTTGGTGGTAAAAAAAGATTTAGTCATCACAGAAATTCAGGTCTTTGCGAACGAAAAAAGTGAAATCTAAGCTTATCTTTAGCTCAGCTTATTTTTATTTCAAAAGAAGGAAAGCACACACATGAGACCAACAGAATCAGTTGGAAACAAACCTTATCAAACGCATGAGCAAACAATTTTTTTTTATATATTAGACTAGAGAAATTATTACCTCAACAGCTTATATTCCCCTTCAACGTATTGCTTATGAAACTTCACAAAAGGAAATTGTACAGAAGAATATATAAAATACTTTAACACTTAGCAAATAGCCATGTCTTCTTTGGCCTTTAAAATCTGCTTGCAACTGATGGCTTAACCGCTTTGCTAGCTCAACTTCGTTCAGTCGTGAGACACAATTCGCATTAGAATCCAAGCTAGCAAAAAAAAAAAGACGGTGGCTTAACAATGAAGCGAAGGCAACTTGTTGGCTTGCTCTAACAAAAAAAAAAAAAAAGCACAGAAAATACTGACAAAAACTGGAAACTTTAAAGTGCTAAAGAGATGATGGACGCGCAGATGATATACTTACATATCCACATATATGTACATATGTACGTATGTTACATACGTGTGCAGGCAACTGACCCAAATTGAGTTGTTGCACAGCTGAATGCTTGCATTTTTAGTTTAAATACACACACGAACGCAAACGTACTTGGGTATATGTATACGTATGTACATATGTATATGCATTTACTCATACTATGTATGCATAAATTTGCATGTCACTTGGTCACAAGAAGGATCTTACCATCGCAATTAAGTACTTTCGCATACTGTTTGCTTAAAAACGAGGAAAACAAAACAACAAAAACGGCAAAAGAGCAGTGACCTCAATTTTATGATGATTATGATGATGACTGCATTTAACAAAAAAAAAAGGGTATTCGCATATATTTTTATTTTTTCGTATACTTACATAGCTATGATACTTTTCAAATAAAATTTAACTGACCGCTACTATGGCAAATTTTTATTGGGTCGACCCGCAAGGCGTATAACATAAAGTTAATTTAGTGTCAATGAAAATTTTTGGAATTTTACGAAGTGTGAAAATCGAAGGTTAATTTATACGAATTAAATGAATTTCTGGCACAATTTCTGACTGTAGGTTAGTTCCACGTAAGTTTCTATGAAACATATTTGATTTTAATAATGTAAAATTTCATTTTGTTTTCAAAACTTGTGACAGCTTTATAAACTTTTCTACATACATATCTATGTGTGTATGTGTGTACAAATCAAATGACACAAAGCTATAGGACTTTTGTTTTATATTGAGAGAGGAACATAGCTTTACGAACGGTCACTAAAAAAGAACATCGGCAACGATAACTATACACATATTTATATAAAATATATAAAAATACATATCGATAAATATATTGTAAAAATATTAACAAAAATAATCGAAAAGGTCGCAGAAAAAACAGTTACATATTCATATTAACTAACATATTTATCGACAAGTACGTCAGTAAACTAAATAGATCAACAATATCGATAACAACAGCGATAATAAATATAAATTTATTTATTTATCGATAAGTACATCGATATGATTAAACACTCCATGAAATATCTATATCTATATATATATGTCACTTTGCGTGCTACACAATATCAATGGGGTGCTATAGATATGACCGGTACTGTATATATAAAATACGCGAAGGGATTTTTGGTCCAGGTCGTCAGATCTGCACCGTTCGTTCGATTTTTAAAGGTGAGGTGTCAAATTAATGAGCTTGTGCTGTAGATGTGCAATAAGGTTTTAGTTTTTATAAAAGAGTTGCCACCTGTTGAAAAATTAAACTCAAATTATTTAATTATAAATGCCACCACATCTGCACCGTTGGTTGGATTTTCAAAAATAAGGTGGGAAAGTAAAGGGTTTGGGCGAAAAGGGTTGTCACCTTTTAAATAAATTAAGTTCAATTTATTTATAAAGTCAAACCAGTTTTTACAAAATGAGTATCGATCTAAATGGTTTTGAAAAGCTTTGTTTCTTAACTTAACTGCAGGAGGGTTGCCACCTGTATAAAAAAATCAAATCAGTTTAAATTAAGGGAATTTGGTAAAACAAATATGTATCACCATATGGGCGCCAGACGAAAAGAGTTTAAGAAGGTAGTAGTTTAGAAATATTTTGAACAGGGTTGCCATCTGTTTGAAAAGGCGATGTTGGTTAACTTACACACAAGTTGTTTGAAATATAAAATTACGGGTGTCAAGTAAAAGAGCGTTAAGAAATATTTAGTTTGAACACTTAGAATGTTTGAACAGGGCTGCCACGTGTTTTAAAATTGATATTCAAATTATCTAACAAGTTGGAAGAATTATTTACATATGGGTATCAGTCGTAATGGGTTTGTTAAGGCTTTGCGTCTAAAATATATTTATGAGGGTTGCCACCTGGTTAAGGAATCAAACTCAACTTAAATTAAGGCAATTAGGTAATTGGAATGTGTAACACAATTTTGGTGCCAGGCGAAAGAGATTGAAAAAGGTTTTAGTTTAAAAGTATTTTAAAGAGACTTCCCACCTGTTTGAAATTTCCAATTTACTTATCTTATACACAAAGCATTTGAAATATTAAAATATGGGTGTCAAACGAAAGAGTGCTAAAAAATCTTTAGTTTTAAAACTACGAATATTTTTTAGGTGTTTGTGGAGGGTTGCCACCTTTTTAAAAAATTAATTTAATTATTAAGATATGGGGTTCAATCGACATGGGGATTTATATCTGGACTATATTTAGCTGGTTGCCACATGTTTAAAAGCTCAAATTTAACTTAATTCATCAGTTAATCAAAACATGTATCAGTCAGCTTTAGTTTGAAAATATTTTTGATTAAGTATACGAGAAGGAATTTTTTGTGAAGGTTATTAGATTTCCAACGTTCTTTCGATAAATATCGATATCGATAAAGAAATCAAAAAAAGAACGTTCGATACAATTTTGCGATATCTAAAAAAGGTACAGCGAGTATATCGAATGTTTATATTTCAAATATGCAAGTAAAGATTAATTTATGATATTTAAAAAACAAAAACGTAGGTTTTTGTTTCGCAGCCAATTCTTGTGGGTACTAATTAATAATTCTCCGACAATATGCGTATTGAGTAACAACCCCCATTTCCCCGCCCCCACCGCTGACTTCAATTAATTTTTAAATCTATAATGCGTAGTAACATTTAAGTACTTATAACTTTTAACCAACAACCGTTCACAATCAAGGAAATCGGCAATCTGCCAGCAGCAAACTACCACCTTTAATGCGTTTTCAATGGCATAGATACTAAATTGATGTATTAAAAATTTTTTTTAATTTAAAATTTAAGTTTTATACTTTACAAAATAAAAATATAAAACCTGCACCGTATCGAGTTTACCTCAGCAACTAAGTATCTATGCGTCAAACACTTCCCACATACATATCTACATACTCTAAATAGTACCTTCGTTAGGTTCGTAAGCGTTTGGTGAACGTGGCGTATACGCAACGTATCATCCGGGCTAATGGCTGACTAGTAGTGTGCTTACTGCCATTGTTATCTACATACTATAACAAGTAAACAGAGTGGCAAACGTGAGAATCTCAAGTGCTCTCGCTGTGCTTGCCACACGTAATTGGGTCAAATTGTAAACTTAGATAAGCACTGAGGAAGAACTAAGTCAACAACAAAGGCAAAATTTGAAGTGCAGTGCAGTGGGAAGATAGCAAGGCTAAGGATGAGATTGAGTGAAACCAATCAGGCGCATGTTGGCTCATCACTTTAGCAACATAAATGGCATGTACTCAAGTTTTAAATTGAAAACGTTGCTAAGTGAAAAACAATATTGTAGGGAAATAGAAAAATGGCTTACGCTGTGGCGGTGAAAAAGTATAAAAGATGCTAAGAAAAAAAGTAGAGTAATAATCTTAAGTATACCAAAAATAATAAATACCTATTTAAACTTTTTTTCTAAAAATGGGTCTTATAAACATATTCATTATATATTTATGTACTCCGAAATACAAATAAGTTGTCGGTTAGGTTAGCGATATTTATTGATTTACGATCATTTATAGAGTTAGCGAATTATATCGAGTTATCGTAATGCATCGAGTTCTTAGAACTTATCGAGTTATCAATATTTTTTGATTTACTGAAATTTGTCGATATATCGAAACGAAGTTTTTGGAATTTTCAAAATATATCGAGTTAACGAAATATCAAGGTTATGTAAGCTTATCGAGTTATCATTGCTTAACGAATTTCATCATATTACCAGAGTAAAACATGTTATCGAAATTCGTCAATAGTTTTCGTAAAATATGAAGCTATAAAAACTAATCGATTTATCGAAATTTTAAGAGATATGCAAAGTTTATCAAGTCATCGATTTATGTCAAGATATATACATACATTTTTGAGTTATTTAAATTTATGGAGCCCTCGAAATGCACAGTTATCGCAAATTATCGAAATGAGTCGAGTTATCAAATTTTCTTAAGACATCGGATTTTATTGTTTTTGGAATTCATCGAATTATCGATATGTATCAAACCATCGAAATTTATCGACAAGCTGGAATGTATCAGCTCAATTCCAACTACTGCCAAAGTCCACCAAAGACCTTCAAATGACGTGCTAAGCTAGAAAACCTTTTCAGGGCTTTTACAAAACTAAAAAAAAAACGGTCGAATTTCGACAGTAAATGGCACACCTAGTATCAAAAAACGCTCTGCACTACATCTGGCATAGAAACGCTGCTTTATTCTGGTATTGTAAATTGGTGGCACCTCGGCCTGAAGGACGGCGGGCCCGTGGTGAGCCCAATAAACCAGCGTTTTTTCAGTCATCCATCATTGGTTCTTCTGTGTACGAATGTTCCGTATCTGGAATCATGGTGAGCCCCAAACCTACCGATCTGGAATTTCGAACCCTAATCTTCTATAAAAACACATTTTTTTTAGTACTGAGTTGAAAATCTTACGTATTTCTAACCCTTTTGAGTACTTGTTGATTTGATTTTTCATTTTCAGCTTTCTCGAAGCTAGTAATTCTGCTTGAAAAAAATGCAGTAAAGTTTGAAAAAACGTGTCAAAGATGTTTTCTCCTTCTTCTTGATTTTGTTGGTTTGGGGCGAAACCAAAAAACTTCGCGAATTTTGCCTTTCCTTAGCGTATTCGCTCCGATTGTTCACCCCAAATGCAGGCGGGTTCTTCTTCACTTGGTTCTTCCATTTTGTTCGTGGGCGCCCTTGCTTCCGTTGTCCATCCTTGGGTGCCGAGTCCATGGACTCGTCGTCTACGCGAATAAGGTCATAGCTCTTGCATAGATTAGTTACCTCGAAAACTCCCAAAGCCTTTTCATCTTTTTTTCGACATCGTCCATGGTTCTGCGCCATATAAAAGACTGGCTAGTAGAGAAAGGGCTCTGCTTTCCAATTTCCTACCGAGCCCAAATAGTTACTCTTCGCTTGATCTCCGGGCTGACCTTGTCGGCTTTGTTTATGCTAGATCCTAGATAGAATAGCACCTCACTACTTCGAAGTAGTTTCTTGTCCTCGTTCACCGCTAGACCAACCTCTTTATGGACACCATACAAATGAAGCACACACTAATGAACATTTCCTCTTCGGTTTTAGGTAGCAATGAACAAACATAGATACATATGCATTTCTGTCAATTAAAACTTTTATATTTCATACTATTTTAGTTTTTGTATACAAAATATGGCGTTTCATAGTAGTCACAAGCAAGTTTATCGTTACTAATCGTTTAACATGAAAAAGTACTTAAAATATCATCAAAAACTAATTACTCTTCGGAGCTGAAACAATAAACTGCCGGTGCAAGCCACATCTTTAGTGAATAAAAATGATGAACACTTGAAAGGTAGTTAGTTATTCCTTTCGAATACTTCTAGGAAAATGAAAAAGCAAAATTTGTGGTGGTTAGCTAAAAACATTTATAAATTTTGTATATATATATACATACACTCTAATGTGCGATAACTAACACACACTGTTGCTATGAATATTCTATTGAAAACCTTCATTCAAGTTTAATTAATCATAAAGTTTTAAGAAACATTATTTTGCTGCTTTCGAAGTGTTGGGAATGTTAATGATGCTCTAGCAAGAAAGTAAATTAGTCGATTTGGAGAAGTTGCTTGAAAGAGAACATTGTTGTATATTATAAGCTCTTTAAAGGCAATTTGGAGATAAAATTGTAAGTGCTTCAGTAAACATTTCTTCATTTTGAAATTCTTTGAGCAATCGCTAGTCATTACATGTGTAGTTAACTACAATACATATAAGTATTTGTGAATGAAAAAAGCACGCAAATGGCAGTAAATAGAAGAATCATTTACTGTGAGTTACTACNGGAGACCAGGTAACCTATGACCATATAAACTATGCAGTCCCGGGGACAAATTTCAGTTTCCTTTGCAAATTGTAACAACTTTTTGTGCCCCCTGTTGGCGACTACAACCGCATTCGGTGGAATACCTACGTCGACAAGGCAGAGCTGAACTTTTACAGTGAATGTTCTTATAATTCATTTTGCATCTGCTGCACACCTTATCATGAGGTCGACCTACCCTAAAAGCACGAAATGCCTACTTATGGGATTTTCTGGAACCTCTTACTAGGAAGACTTACTTAGCCTACTCCTTGGTTCATTTGAACCCATCTATAAAAATGTAAACTAAGTCAACCATCCTCAATATCTCCCGATGGGCTCCGATCACAATAGTAGATTTGATATTTCCTCCAAATCAAAGGTCTGGGATCACGTATTCTGTTCGTTCAGCACTTTTTGGCGCTATTCTACCAAGATCGTCAGGTTCGCCGGTATAAAATCCAACAGTTTATGGATTATGTTTCTGAGTGCCTCTTAGAACTCTACCATTACTCCTTTTTGGGTAAGGTTTGTTTTATTTCCGTCCCTCAGAGTAGTACTCCATGGCATTACATAAGTCGGACGATTACCGTCATGGCCAAATAACAGAAAGAAGACCCCAGTTTGAGCCCAGCATATTTTGCTTAATTAGATCGTAACCAAGACGTTGAATCGACTGGACAGTTTGCTATGGAATATTACTCGAAGGGGCTTAGAGTTTTGCCTGCGCTGGAGCTTCGATACCCTCAACTCAGGTCCAGCCTAATCTGGAATCTTATGTTTTCTAATAAGCATAAATAACAAAATATTTTTACCAAACAAAAATTTTAATAATTTTCTTAAATCTTAATGCCTTTAAGAACATCCTTATATATATTGTTTTTGCGATTTATGAATGCCTTCATTTTAAGTCTCACAAAGAGTGCATAATTAGGTGATTTATCATTTTCTACTGGAAGCTTCATCATATTGTTTAATGTGAAGTCAGTTGAAACTTCTGCGCAAAAAAAAAATATGTTAAAGTCCGAAAATAAATGCATTAAAAATAAAAGTAGTACAAACATACATACATATGTATGTGAAGATATGAAACGAACCCATGAAATAAGTATACGAGTAAAACAGAAGTTGTTTGGGAACACAGCACATAAAATTTAGCGTATGTGCGCTTGATGCTTGTGAACGTATTAAAACAATTAATCATTCGCACAATTACGAACTGGCGTCCAAAACTAATGGGCATTTACGAAATACACATAGCTCATTTGCATGCCCTCTCTCAGCTTTGCGCACATTTGTTGGGCCCAAAACACTCGAAAACGCGACACACTAAATTGATGTTGTCTGATGATTATTTTGATAACAATAAAGCTTCTACACATAAATACATGCATATAAAGCATAAATATGTATATTTAAATATGTGCTTATAAAAATAGTCTATGAAAGTATACCCTGCAGAAAAATATGATCAATTGAAAAAAAATTACTTTTGCGGGATTTCTTTAAAATATATAAATTGTAGTTAGCTACAAAAAACTAACTTTAAACTAATTGAAAAGTAATGCAGGAGTAATGCAGACATAATCGGGGTTATTGTTTTCTTTAAGCAAGTTTCTGTTAAATATCCTCATACAAATTTTACTATGAATACACTTTCTTACTGCACTTCACAACAACAAAAAAAAACTATTTTGTATCTCTTATTGATATTTTATGTCCAATGTAGTTAGTTACAAGTTAGTTGACATCTCATGCAGAGGTAACCACCCGTGAATATTTCGCGGCCATCGCCATAGAAATATAGTCGGCTTTCCTCAAAGAAAATATACAGATAATAGTGACCTTTATTTCGCTCCTAATCAACTTCAAGTTAACTTATAGTGAGATACATTTCCCGCAAGGTGCTTTTATGTACATATGTATGTACGTATACCAAATTAAAATAATTTATAAATTATAATAGCTTTTGCTTGTCCACGGAGTTTAGAATAATACTTAACAAAAACATGTTAAAAGAAGAAAGCATGTACATATGTATGTAGTATGTACATCACAAAAATTGCAACAACACAGACTTAAATATAAAATACATGCATATGTTTAAACATACATACATACATATTTGTTTTATCTCGCGCAGTCAAATTAAGCGCTTTAGTGATAATAAAATTTATTTCCCACATCGTTGTCGGCGAATTGAGGCTGTGATAAGTTTCACTGCTACAAATGTGTTCGCTTGCAAATTAATAAAAGTGACAAATTTTCTTTTGGGGATCTTTCTAAAAATCAGTATAGTGTAAAGTTTCGCTATTTATAATGAAGCTTATTTTCACTCATTTTTATACCCGAGCGCACTTGTGCACAAGGGTATATTAACTTTGTTCACATAACGGTTGTTTGTAACAGCCAAAACGACTTGAGATAGATATAGACAAATGTATACATAAATGATCAGGATGAAAAAAGAAATCGATTAAGCCATGTCTGTCTGTCCGTCTGCCCGTCTGTCCGTCCGTCCGTGTACACGATAACTCGAGCAAAAATTGCGATATCTCAACGAAATTTGGTATGTAGGTTTCCCTTAATCCAAGGTAGGTTGGTATTGAAAATGGGCGAAATCGGACTTTAACCACGCCCACTTCCCATATAACGGTAATTTCCAGAAATACGAAAACTGCGATATTTTAGTAACTACTGGAGATTATTCACCCAAAATTGATATTTATAATAAGTTTTAGACGAAACATAAGAATATTATATATCTTCGGAAAATGGGTGTAGCCACGCCCACTTATGGTTACATGTGTATAACTTGGTAACCGCTATACCAATTTTTTCCAAGCTTGGCAAAGTTGTTGCCCTTCGCACAACATACCAAATGGCCGAAGATTTTTAAAATCGGACAATAACCACGCCCACATCCCATATAACGGTAATTTAGAGAAATACAAAATCTTCGATAAATCAGTAAATATTNGCCGAAACTTTTTAAAATCGGACAATAACCACGCCCACATCCCATATAACGGTAATTTAGAGAAATACAAAATCTTCGATAAATCAGTGAATAATAAAGCTAATTTATTCTAAATTGATGCTTGCAACAATTCTTAACCAAGAAATACGTTTGCGTTAAAATTTTTGAAAATGGGCGTGGCACCGCCCACTTATGATCACATATATGTATATCGGTAACCGTTTTACCAATTTGTACCAAACTCGGTGTGGTTATTGTGCTTGCCACATATAAGCAAAACATTGAAAATTATTAAAATCGGAATAAAATTACGGCCGCCCTTCATATAACGGTAAATTTCAGAACTGCTTGAAACTTCGATATTTCGAAATTTAAGGACGCTAATTTACCCAAATTTGATACGCCCCGGCTTACCATGTAGCGGTAGCTTTCGGTAAGGTGAAAAATACATATTTAATACGTGCGCCGGGTATTTAATGCTCGGCTCCGCCCGAACTTAGACTTTCTTACTTGTTGGTTATAGTTTTTTTTTTCTGTTTTCAACTGCTTGTTGTTCAGCCCTTTCGACAGTCATTCAGTTTCATACGTAGGCTTAGAGTATTTATAGAATGCAGAGAAAATCTGCAGAGTAATGCTAATTCGAGCCTGCATTGATCGATTATATCGATATATAGATTAAATAAACAATAAGTGATGACACTGCCATAAATGCTTGTTATCGCTTAAGATTTTGCTAGTATTTTCGTTATTTTTTAGTTTGTATTGCACTGATGCACTTGAAGTTTAGCAATGCATATTTAACAAGTAAGAAAGTCTAAGTTCGGGCGAAGCCGAACATTAAATAC